>NW_026712286.1:5007101-5038257 GCF_030504385.1 Musca domestica | reverse complement strand
CATTTTTTCCTTAAAAATATATCCTTAAAAAAGTCACGTTAGGTACTTGAAAAATATGTTTAAAAAATCCAATTTTGGTCCTTGAAAAAAAATTCTTCAAAAAATATTCTTAAAAAACCCACATTTGGGACCTTGATTAAATATCATTCAAAAATCCACGTTTGGTCTTTGGAAAGGTATTTTCAAAAAATCCACGTTTGGTCATTGAAAAATATCCTTAAAAATACCTTAAAAAAGATCCTTAGATAATCCACGTTTGGTCCTTAAAAAAATATCACTAAAAATCTCATTATGTCCCTGAAAAAATATAACTAAAAAATCACGTTAGGTCCTTGAAAAAATATCCTTAAAAATCCACGTTTAAACCTTGAAAAAATATCCTTTAAAATCACGTTAGGTCCTTGAAAAAATATCCTTAAAATCCACGGTTAACCTTAAAAAAATATATTTTAAAAATCCACCATTGATCCACTTTGTTCCTTGAAAAAAGGTATCTTCAAAAAATCCACGTTTGGTCATTGAAATATATCTTTAAAAATTCCTTAAAAAAGATCCCTAAATAATCCACGTTTGGTCCTTAAAAAATATCACTCAAAACCTCATTTTGTCCCTGAAAAATTATCCTTAAAAAATCCACGTTAGGACCTTGAAAATATATCCTTTAAAAATCCACCTTTGATCTATGACAAACTATCTCTAAAAATCCCCGTTTGGTCCTTGAAAAAATATCTTTGAAAAATCTACGTTCGGTCCTTGAAAAATATATTAAAAAATCCCGTTTGATCCACGAAAAAATATATTTAAAAAAATCCACGTTTGATCCTTGAAAAAATATCCTTAAAAATCCACGTTTGGTCCTTAAAAAAATCTTTTAAAAAAAATCCACGTTTGGTCCTTAAAAAAATCCACGTTTGAAGAATTATTCTTAAAAAATCCACGTTTGGTCCTTGTAAAGATTTTTCTAAAAATCCAGGTTTGAAGGACTATCGATCCTTGAAAAAATATGTTTAAAAAACCTAAGTTTGGTTCTTGAAAAGATATCCTTAAAAAATACATGTTTGATCCTTGAAAATATTTTTCTAAAATCCACGTTTGAAAGACTATCGATCCTTGAAAGATTTGTCTAAAAATCTAAGTTAGAAGGACTATTGATCCTTGAAAAAAAATTTGTTTAAAATACACGTTTGAAGGACTATTGATATTTGAAAAGTTTGTTTAAAAATCCACGTTTTAAAGATTATTGATCCTTGATAAGATTTGTTTAAAAATCTATGTTAGAAGGACTGTTGATCCTTGAAAAAATTTGTTTAAAAATCCACGCTCAAAGGCCTATTGATGTTTAAAAATCCATGTTTGAAGGGACTATTGATCCTTGAAAATATGTTCAAAAATCCAAGTTTAAAGCACTATTGATCCTTGATATAATATATTTAAAAAAAATCTGCTTAAACGACTCCTGATCATTGACAAAATGTTTCTCAAAATCCCCTTTTGAAGCATTTTTGGTCCTTGAAAATAATTTTAAAAATTCCCCTTTTGGCCCTTGAGTTGTCCTTTAGTTCCCGTATTTTTTTTAGATATTTTTTAAAAATCCATATTCCGTTCAATAAAATTTGAAATATTTTTATATCCTTCAAATGACCTTTTTACCACCCCATAACATTTAGCTTTTAATGGGTTATTGTTTTGGATAGGCCACATTATTAAACGTCATGCATGACATAAACATATATTTTTTATTCGTCATGCATATGTGGGAGTGTGTGAGTGTTCGTTGTGTAAATGCAATTTTATTAGATTTTTTTGTTGTTGGTGGTGATGGTCATATAAAAGTAATATTTGAATATTCTGAAAAGCATATTGTTTTACGATTTTGTTTGTTTGTTGGCATCATAAAAACCAATTTATATTACATTACTTTTGGAGCAAAGAACAAAACTTTCAAAAAAAAGAGCTTGAAATCATACTCCTCTCTTAGCACACACACACTCACATGTGTGTAGATATGAATGTGTGTGACTTCAATGACTGTTATGACATTTATCGATTTATGTATTTTCCATTGGCAAATCGTGGCCATAAAAATATGTTTACCAACACTCCACCTCTTTCTCTCGCTCTCCCACTCCTTTTCTCTCCCTTTCTCCCACTCGATTCCTCTCTCACCATTCCTCTTTATAAAGCACAAATTACAGTTTTGTGTGTGATGTTTTCGAGGGCCATTTCATTTTGGCCGAAATATAAATGATTTTTATAGAATTTTGATGGTCAAAATGAAACAAAATTGTCAAAAACAAAAAACCGCTAAAGAGCCTCAAACAATTTTTATTGCAAAACTTAACACGTTATGATTTCGATCCAATGGCTTGTCAATGGCCCCTGAAAATATCTAAAACCAAATTCCTTTATTGTTATTTTTACGGATTTTCAATACAATTTTGCTTTGTGTATGACTTGAAAGTAATAATAATTTCCCTGAAAAATTGTGTTGGGAACTTTGTAATTGGCTTAGCAATGTGTTGGTGTGTTGTCATGTCCTTACTCGAAACAGCTGATTTGACTTAAATCCATTTTCGCTCAATAGAATTTTAGCAAAAGTCTAATAAAAACCACAAAACTTTTCAAATAAACTGGGATAAGGAGAGGAGCTCTCCTTCCACTGGCCTTCCACAACACACTCGTCTGTGCGTGTGTGAATCCTTGTTGTTTCACATGTGTCCGTTGCTGTGGCCAATAAAAACCTCCGGATTGTGTAAAAGAACACATGTTAATTTAACACCAACAAACAACAAAGTCCAAGATAATATTTCTATTTGCCATAAACAAACAAACAGACAGACAGACAAAAGCAAACCAAAACAAGTCTTACAAAAATACGAAAAACACAAACATACACACATATGTAGATGTGTGAATCAGGACACAGTAATTGCAAGAAATAAAGTTTTGTTTTCTATATATTGAGGCGAAAAAAAAGTTGGACAATAAGGTAGTCTTGGGTCGAAATATCAACAAATGGATTATTTAAAAATGGGTTTAAAATTCGCGTTTTTAACTATTTTTTTAAGAATCTTTGAAGTAGGACCAATAGTTCTTCAGTCGTGGATTTTTAAATATTTTTTTTTCAAGGACCAAACATGAATTTTTTATATAAATTTTTTTTTAAAGAAGAAAGTGGACTAAACTTGGAATTTTAAATATTTTTTAAGGACTAAAAATGTATTTTTAAGGAGAATGTCTTTAAGGTTGGATAGTCCTTCAAACGTGGATTTTTAAATATTTTTTCTTCAAGGGCTAAAAGTTCTTCAAACGTGGATTTTTTAAATATGTTTTTTCAAGGACCAATAATCTTTTAATCGTGAATTTTTTAAATATATTTTTTCAAGGACCAATAGTCCTTAAACTTGGGTTTATTAAATATATTTTTGTCAAGGACCAATAGTCCTTAAACTTGGATTTTTTAAATATATTTTTTCAAGGACCATTAGTCCTTAAATTTGGATTTTTTAAATATATATGGTTTCAGGAACCAATAGTCTTTCAAACGTGGATTTTTAATATAATTTTCAAGGATCAAACGTGGATTTTTTAAATATATTTTTTTTCAAGGATCAATCGTGGATTTTTTAAATATTTTTTTTCAAGCATCAAACATGGATTTTTTAAATATTTTTTTTCAAGCATCAAACATGGATTTTTTAAATATTTTTTCCAAGAGAAAAACGTGGATTTTTTAAATATTTTTTTCAAGGGCCAAACGTGGATTTTTTAAATATTTTTTTTTTTCAAGGACCAATAATCACTTAAACTTGGATTTTTTCAATATTTTTTTTTTCAAGGACCAAACTTGAATTCTTTTAATATTTTTTTTTTCAAGGATCAAGCGTGGATTAAAATTGTTTTCAAAGACCAAACATGGTTTTTTAGACATATTTTTAACAACCAAACGTGTTTTTTTTCAAAGATCAAATATGTTTTTTTATATAAAAAATCCTTAAAAACTTAAATTTTTAAAGAATATTTTTGTTTAAGGACTAATAGTCCTTAAATATACGGATTTGTAAAGAATACTCTTCAAGGACCAACAGTCCTTTAGAAACATATTTTTCAGGGACTCACAGTCCTTGAAACGTGAATTTTTTAAACACATTTTTGTAAGGAACAAAAGTCTACGTTTGAAGACTTTTTAAACATATTTCTCCAAGGACTCACAGTCCAACAAACGTTTATTTTTTCAAAGACTAACTGATCTCAAAAACTTGAATTAAAAAAAATATTTTTTCGAAAACCAAATTTTCTTAAAAACTTAAAGAATATATTTTCAAGAACCTTTTTACCTCAAAACCTGGATTTTTGAATAATATTTTTCAAGGACAAATTAAAATAAAATTTGGATTTTTCAAATATATTGTTTTTAAGGACAAAAGTCTTTAAAGATTTTTTAAGGACCAGAGGTGGATTTTAAGTATTTTTTGAGGGCCAAAAGTTTTTTAAAACTTAAATTTTAAAGAATATTTTTTCAAGGATTTCAAGGAATTTTAAGATTCTGACAGCAAAACCAGGATTTTAAAAGCATATTTTTACAAGGACTTAAGGTCCTTAAAATTTGGATTTTTAAAGAATATTTTTGTAAGGACAAGAATTTCTTAAACTCGATACTAGTATTTTAAAGAATATTTTTTGCAAGGACCGGAAGTTTTCAAAAACGTGGATTTTTAAAAAACTATTATTCAAGAGCCAGAAGTCCTTAACATTTGTATTTTTAGGGACAAAAATTTTCAAGGACCAAAAGTCCTTAAAAGCGTGGATTGAAAGAAATGTGTATTTTAGAGAAAAGTTTTTCAGGACCAAAAGATCCCTAAAAAATATTTTTCAAGGTCCCTTTGACCTCAAAACCTGGATTTTAAAGAATATTTTTTCAAGGGCGACAATGGCTTAAAAATTTTGTTTTTTAAAAATATTTTTTTAAGGCCTAAACGTGGATTTTTTAAGTGTATATTTTTAAGGACCAAAATACTATTTTTCAAGGGATAAACGTTGATTAAGTAGAATATTTTTTTCAAGGACGAATAGACCTTCAAACGTGGATTTTAAGGAATTTTTTTCAAAGCCTATAAGGACCTTGAAGCTCGGATTTTGAAGACCCTTTTCCAGGAATATCTAGGACTTTTAAACGTGCATCATAAATAATATTTTTCGAGGACTATCAAGGGCCTTTCAATCTTTTCAAGGTCCACCTAAAACTTTAAATATGGTTTTGGACTATCAAGGGCCTATAAACCCAAGGGCCTTAAACGTGAATATTAAAATATATTTTTCAAGGACTGAATTCCTCTTAAAAGAGGATTTTAGTAAAGTTTTTCAATAAAAGTTTTTTTTATGTGAACATCCCTAACACCGATCACACTTACACACTCACACACAGACATGTGCTATTGTGTGTGTTTGTTTATGCGTCTATTTTACAATGGATAAAGCCAAAATAACAGAAAATCAATTTGGAGAGTGCAGTAAAAATAATGTCAGAAACAGGAAATGCAAACCAACCGACACACACATAACATGGACATGAAGCTTCCTCGGAAGCTTATCCTGGCTGTCCATGGAGCAACACAATCAAATAAAAATCTCCGGTCAAAAATAAAATAAAAACACAACTAAAAATAAAAATCTTCGCAACAAAAGGGTTAAAATTATGTGTGAGGTTTTGTGCGAAAAAAAAAAAAAAGAGGAAAGGAAAAAATCTACGAGAGCAAGTGGGAGAGAAGAGAACTACAAAACAGCCGTAAAGTAAGGGCCTTTAAAGTTTATTATTTTAAAACAAACAGAGAAGACACGGTTTCGAGAGGGGGATTGGGGTTTTGGAGGTTAAGTTTTAACCCAAGAAGTTGAATTGCAGACTGATGTGTCAGTTCCCTTAGATGAGTGGAGTCGAGTTAGAGAAAAAAAAAATTGCCAAGCTAAACCAGCCAAGACCACAAAACATGTCCTGCGGCCAGTACAAAAAAAAAAAACGAGAACTGAACTCAAACCATTCTGAAATAAATGTCTTGGTATTAATTAGCCTGTATTTCCTTTTTGTAGTACTTAGACACACTGGAGGTTTTTTGCCCTTCCTTTGCTTTTGCCTTAGGATTTTTTTGTCCTGCAACCCAGTACAAGACTTGTGGTTAGATTCAGAGTCTGGGTCTAGGTTTTGTTTGCTTTGGTTCTGCTCTGAATTGATTTGCGGAGGAAACCTTAACAGAACTACACATGTCTGCTGTCTTCCTTTTGTTGGCTGCTGCTGCGGCACCACATGCTCGAGGATAATTCCTAAATAGAAGACAAGACAAAAATGAAAATAGAAAAAGAAAAAACAAAACAATAATTGGAAAGGAAGAAATTAAATAAAAGGAGAGCCGGACAGGATTCTTGGGTTCTTCCCATCGAGTTTGGTTGGGTAACAAGGGAGAGCAATGGGGCACCAATTGGTTGGGAGGATTGCCTTAAATATTTATTTGTTAAAGAGCTGGGCTAAATCAAGAGTGGATACATTATGGCCACAAATTCGTCACATTATGTGAATCACAAAAAAAAAGGAAGAGAGAGACTGGTATCCTTGGCCTGTGGCGTCTGGAATGCAGTGGAAAATTGCTGTCATAACTCAGTGTGCGAAAATTTTTTTGAGGATATATGAAATGCCAAAAAAGGAAATTGAATGGTTTTAATATGTCCACAGACCATGGAAGGGGGAAGGAAGATTGTCAAGGGGGTAAAACATTTAAAAATAAAGTTTAATTTTATTTTCAAAGAATCGGAATATTTTCCTTCATATCTTCAAAATACACCTTTGAGATCTGATATCCTGCAGAGCAATTGGAATCCTGTTATACAGGATGAGATGAAAAAATTGCAACTAACTTCAGACTGCTATCATTTCTAAGCCACTCGTCCGACAGCTGTTAAAATTATTCCAGTTAGAGCTCATTATATTGTTTACAAGCGTGTCAAAGCATTTTGTTCAGAATTTTCCATAAAAAAAGTTATTCGTGATGGAATTCAAGCGTGATAGTGTGATTTCTTTCTGATATTTGGCTGGAAAACCAGAAGTGGCTATCGTTAGAGCTCTCCAGTATTTAAATGTGAATAAATATTTTGTGGCAGTGATGGTGGCGTAGCCTGACGTCAAGGAAGTGAACGGAAGAAACATCAACATCAGCAGAAATAGTTCGAAAAGTAAAGAAGCGACCTGATCGAAACTCGTGTCGCAGTGGCCGAAAAAATGGCTCGTGAGCTCGTGAACGTTGTCCAGCCTTGACCTCTTGCCAAAGAGGTCAGCTCAAAATGTACACCTTCGGTTGGCCACCAGAACTCAAGCGCAGGTCATGGTGATGGTGTGGGCCGCCATAACAGCCGATGGTTGCTCTTCGCACGTATTAATGGCATCAGAATCACAAGTGGCTTTCGGTAGAGCACTCCAACATTTAAATGTGAATAAATCTTTTGTGTTTCGGACCATCGCTCGTTACCGTGATACTGGTAGCATAGCCCGACGTCAAAGAAGTAGACGGACGGAAAACAGCAACATCAGCAGAAATGGTTCGAAAAGTAAAGAAGCGACTTGATCGAAACCCGCGTCGCAGTGGCCGAAAAATGACTCGTGAGCTGAACATATCGCAATATTTCTTCGGTTGGCCACCAGAACTCAAGTGCCGGCCATGGGTGGGTGGGCCGCCATTACAACCGATGGTTGCTTTTCGCTCGTATTAATCGACCGCGGCATCAGAATAAATGCCAAATATTATTGCGCAAATATTGTGGAGGTTGTATTAAGGCCTTGGGCACGCCAACATTTTGGCCGCAGACTTTGGACATTCCAACAGGCCTCAGCACCACTGCACTCAGCACGCGCCAGCCAAGAATGGCTACAAAATCAAGTTCTTCGCTTCATTTTCAGCGCACAATGACCACCAAAAATCTCCGGATACCAATCCGTTGGACTATTTTGAAAAGCAAGGTTGGCACTCAAAAATACCAAAGTGTCGATTACCTCAAGCAAGTGCTTCGCCGGGAATGGTCCAAAATACCGCAGAGCAACTTTCGGGCAGCGTGTGACGGCGGTTTTATTGGCCGTTTGAAGGCCATAATTCGTACCAAAGGTGATTAATTCGAACAAATCTAAACTTATTCTAAATTTGGTGCTATTTCCGACTTTTTTTCTTTTTTTAATAAAATTTAAAAAAAGGAAAAAAATTATGGCGTTGGACTTTGTTGTAGTTTTTTTTTTATCTCAACCCGTAGACCATGAAAGGGGAGGGGGGAAGACATAATTTTGAAGGATAAACGTCTTAGAAAATTTAATTTAATTTTCAAAAAATCTGAATATTCTACTTCACTGTCTCCAAAATACACCTTCGATATCTGATATGCCTTCAGATCAAATGTTGAATTCTGTTATATATTTTAATCGCATTAGAATTAATAAAATATAAAAATGGCTAGGTGTGAGTGCATGCTTCGTTATGTAGCTGTAATAATATTTTTTATTGTCAATGTTGTTGTCGTTGCTGTTGTTGTTGTTGTTGCCGCTTGTGTCGCCATTATAATAATGATTATGACTACAAATTAAAACATGTGCTAACACTTTGTTTTAATACTTCGCTCGCTCGTCGTTCCTTTTTTCTATCTCCCTGGAAGCCATAAAATATGGCAAACACTGGCCGCTTGGCTCGGTGGGTGTGTGCATGGGGAGCGGGTGTGTCAGCGCATAAAAATTTGTTATAATCAACAGCAGCAACAACAACACAAATTTGTTTTTATTACAATTTATTTGTTAAAATATATATTCCTTGTGTTTTGATGGCCGGACATAAAAATTATTTTTTTTTATGACTGATGAAGGATTTGTTGGCCAGGATACTGTGCGGGAGGTGGGAGAGAGAAGAGCATTTAAGATATCATATTATATTCTGATGCATAATTCTTCAAGGCGACATTGTCGGGCACTGGGAGAGTTAAATGTATGAACAATAAATTTGTTTTAAAAGCAATAAATATGAGACAAGAAATAAAAATTGAGAAAAAAAAAACAAGGAAATCTGGGCTGTTCAGTCGAGCGTAAATTATAATTTGAAATATTGCTTTTTGTGGGAAAAACCAAAGGGCGTATGATTGCTGTCACAGAGTATACGTCATGAGGAAGTCACGCGAAAGTTATTGGGAGGCTATGTTGATGAGCTAGAGATCAGGAAATTTTACCATTCCTATGGTAAAATGAAAGGAAGACTTCCTAGAAAAGCGAAAGAAATAAAGACTTCTTTTTGGGGGAGCTAAAGGGCCAGTATGTTTCCATGGGGGAGCTGGAGGTCATTGAGAGGAGCCGAAGGCAGTAAAACACCATTAGGGCCCCAGTGGGCGCATTGCAAAAAAATCCCCTTCATTCTAAACTTCCCTTTATTGCTCTTTAATTCATATTCTAACGTGGTGCCGTCGGGCGTATAACTACTGCCGTAAATCATACGCCACCCAAGACATAAATAAATAAATGCTCCGCTCCTAAACTGCAACATTTCTTTTCGGGGGGAGCTAAAGGGCCAGTGTGTTTCTAGGTTCCAGATGAAGTGAATTTAGAGGAACCGATACCATGAGGACCCCAGTGAGTGAAAATGGACGAACTGTATTGTAAAATATACAGTCCTTTCTGTAGTTCTTCAATTTATATTCTAAAGTGGTGCCATCGGACGTATAAATACTGTCTTAAAGTTTACGGCACCCAAGACATAAATAAATTCCAAAAGCGCAAAATACTTTTTATCGGGGGTAGCTAAAGGGCCAGTGTGTTTCCATGGTGGAGATGAAGTAAATTTAGAGGAGCTGAAAGGAATTTGGAGGAGCTAAAGGCAATAAGACACCATTAGGGCCCTAGTAACGAAAATGGATGAGCTGCGTTGTAAAAATTTTCCCTCCCTTCTGAACTTCCCTTTATTCCTCTTCAATTTATATTCTAACGTTGTGCCGTCGGGCGTATAACTACTGTCGTAAAGAATACACCACCAATACTTTTTTTCGTGGGAAGCTAAAGGGCCAGTGTGTTTCCATGGTGGAGATGAAGTAAATTTAGAGGAGCTGAAGGGAATTTAGGGGAGCAGTATGCACCTTTAGGGTCTCTGTGAGCGGAAATGGACGAACTGTATTGTAAAAATATCCCCTTTTTCTGAACTTACCTTTATTACTCGTCTATTTTTATTCTTAAGTGGTGCCGTCTGGCGTATAACTACTGTCGTAAAGTATACGCCACCCAAAGCACAAAGAAAGTTCTGTTCCAGAACTGCAAGAATGTAATTTTTTTTACTACGATAACCGAGTTTCCCTCTACGAAATGGAAATAAATTTTAAAACTGGTAGATTCTTATAGATTCTGGAACAGAGCAAAAACTATAATTTAAAATCTTACGTTTTGTGGGAGACCAGAGGGCGTGTGAATACTCTCATAAAGTATACGTCATGTGGAGATCACGAGAATGAAATCAGAAACTTAATAAGCGGTGGTGAAGTGTCAAAGGATCTAAGGGACCAGTATGTCTCTATGGGGAAGGTGAAAAGAGGTAAGGCTATCTGCCGACCAGTTAGTCGAGTTAAAAGCCAGTAATTCCTGCACTAAGGCAAAATATAGGTAACCTACTCGAGAGCAGTATTTTATATTTCTCTTTAATATAAATATTAACGTTTGCTGTCCTTATTGCTTTTTATGGAGAACTAAAGAGCGTATGATTGCTGTCATAAAGTATACGCCATATGTATGTCATATGGTGAAGCCACAGAGGCCGGTATATCGATATAGAGTCGTGGTCTAATTATAGAGAATTTTTTAAAGAGGCAAAGCTTATACTTAGGGAAGCAAATGACTGTAAGAAGAGCTGAGGGTCAGTCAGATTTTTTAAGGATTTCGAGGCTCTCGAAAGTTTAAAAGATAGTAATTTCATCGAAGATACATAATCGTTAATTTTTAAGTAATTTTTTTAAGGACATCCAAAGATTTTCTCAATGATACCCAACGTTTGATTTGCTAAGATTTTTTTTCAAGACTTTTAGATTTGAAAACGACAATTTTTCAGAATGTTTTTATCAAGAACCTATAGATCCACAAACTGGATTTTTTAAGAATTTTTCTTCAAGGATTTGTGTATTTTTTTTTGCAAGGATACAAAACATCGATTTTAAATAAATGTTAAAAAATATTTTTAAGATATTATTATAGGACATTTTTCTTGAAGGACTATAAAAATGCAAACTGAATTCTATAGAGTTTTTTCCAGAACATCCAAGAATTGTTTTCAAGGATACTCAAACGGAGTTTTAAAAATATATCTGAAGTATTCTCAAAGGTTGTTTTTTAATTTTTTTCAAGGATTACAAGAAACCTTTCAAAAGAGTACACAAAGTTAGTTTTTTCCAAGACTTATAGATTTGCACATGACATCTTTTTTTTTTAAATAATTCTTTTATCAAGGATTGTGGTTTTAGACAATCTCGATTTTTTTAAGAATTTTTCTTCAAGAATTTGTTTTTTAAGAATATCAAACGTTGATTTTAATTAAACGTTCTTAAAGAATTTTAAGATATTATTCAAGGAAAGATTTCCAAACATATATTTTCACAGATCAAATCTGGATATTTTTAAGTTACTATCGACTGTTGAACATGAATACTTTTGACAATTTTCACCGACCCACTAAACCTCAATAGTAGATCTAATAATCCCTTTAAAAGTGTTCTCAAAAATTCCTTTTATTTCATCTTTAATTCTCATTTTAACATTGTACCCTGGTGCGTATAACTACTGTCGTTATGCATACGCCTCCCATTGCACAAATAAAATAATTTCCTTTTATTAACAATTCTGATTATTTCCGCCGTGACTTGTCCTCGAATTTATGAAAAATAATAACAATAATCCACGCTAAAGTGGCAATATGAATAAATACATAACCTATTCTCTCCCCTTATCCTCTCTCTCACTCTTTGCATTGCAATGAGAACAGCTGTTACCCAATTCACAGAGATTTTTTGGAGCGGTGTGAAAACGACCAGCTGTTATTAACGGGGTCACCATTTAAAAAATTCCACAAAAGTGAAATTCACATGACTCACTTTAAATGCACATTTGGTAAATGGGGAAATAAAGGTAAGCAAAATAAAAAAAAAACATGACATTAAAAAAATACCAGGGAAAGTGAATTAAGTCAAAAGCGGGAGAAATGTTCGGCAATTTATGTTATGGGGGTAATAGTCAACGGATGCTGTTTTAAAGGAATTGAATGACAATAAATTTGGATATTTTTTTGATCATCCTTTATTCTCTCTCTCTTCATTCTCATTCCCTATAACTTTGTTCAAGTTCTTCCCATTCTTCTAAAGTTTCCAAAGAAGTACCAAATAATGTTATTACTTTCAATATTTTTCCTATTCAACTCCAATCTCATTTACGCCCCGCCAGTTGTGGCACCTTTTCTAATTACCTAAAACTACCTGAAATACATTTTTTATTTAGTCATTTCCTTTTTTAAGAAAAATAAAAAAATAGAGAAAAAGTTCTAAAATTTTACGACAGTTATGCTAAGCAAATGTTCCAGCGAAAATACCAATAACTTTAACGGCGAACTGTAGCCAACGCAACACTCCTTGTGGCCAATAAACATTTAACAACGAAAAACATTTATGGCCATTTTCCGAAATAAGTTTGCATAGAAGTTAGGCGGGCGGGGGTGACAATGAAAACAAAGGTAAAAAAAGGCTTCAAAGAAAATAGGGTACCCTATTAAATCAAGAAAATATCGAAAACCACTTGAATTTGAACAAATTATTATTGTGGGGATATCAGGGCGTATGCGTAGTGACAGCACTCATACGCACTGTCATACCAAAGAAAAAATATAATTTTCAAGCCAAGTAACCGAAGGAATGACGCCATCTTACATCGAAAAATACCAAATATGTTTCTTTGGAGGATAGGACAATGAAGTACAGGGTGATCTCTATAGAAGAGGTGAATTTCACTTTTTATCTTTAGACAATAGTTATCTTTAGACAATAGTTAAAGACCCACCGAGTCATAGAAATGTATAACTTCTTCTACAATAAGCTTCATTGAGATAGAGTGAGCGGGGATGAAGAAGATACTAAAAGCAAGAAGGCTTCAAAGAAATATTGGTACCCTACCCATAAAAAAAAAATATATATATATATATATTGGAAACAATTTGAATTTCAATTAAAATTTTTTGATAGATTAGGGCGTACAGAAGCCATACGCTCTATGGCACCAAAAGAGCCAGGTATTTTCAGCAGATAAGTTGAGGGGCTTGTGAGTCTCCCCTTTCTGGGAAGATGTTTGTGGGCGGAAGGGGTGACGAAAATAAGGTAAAATTTTACAAAATTTTATTGAGAGGACACCAGGGCGTGTACATACTGACAAAACTCATACGTAGTATGGAACCACAGACAATCAAAGTAGCCCCTCAGAAGGGGGCTCTATGACCAAGCTGAAGAGATCAGGTGCCTACAATTTGTTTTGGTATTCCGCCGAGTATCTTTGCGATTCCCAAATCCGGAGTTTTTTAGATTTTTTCAAAGGACTTTAATTATTTTTCAACGCCGGTTGAAAAAGAGTTTTTCCAAGGATACCAGAGTAGTCTCCACAAAAGGAGACTTTTAATTTTTTTTTCAACTCCGGTTTTTAAGATTTTTTTTCAAGGATACCAAAATAGTTTTCACAAAATGAACTAAAGGAGCAGTGAACCTACACAGAAGAGTAGAAGCACTAGCAAAACCGTCATAGCAATCATAAACGCAAAGTAATCTTTAGAGATGAGCTGATAGGCCTGGAAGTCACTAAGGCGATCTGACGGGCCAGAAGTTGTTTTCGATTCCCAAACGTGAATTTTTAATGGTATTCCGTCGAGTATCTTTGTGATTCCCAAATTCGAACTTTTTATGGGTTTTTTCAAAGGACTTTAATTTTTTTCAACGCCGGTTTTTAAGAGTTTTTTTAAGGATACCGGAGTAGTCTCCACCAAAGGAACTGAAAGGCCAATGAACCTACACGGAAGAGCAGAAGCTCTAGCAAACCCGTTATAGCAATCATAAACGCCAAGTTGTCTTTAGAGATGGGCTGATAGGTCTGGGAGTCTTTAAGGCGATCTGACGGGCCAGATGAGATAAAAATTATAGATCCTCAAGCGTCGTTTTTTAGGACTTCTTTTACAGAAGTTGTTTTCGATCCCTAAACGTGAATTTTTAATGGTATTCCGCCGAGTATCTTTGTGATTTCCAAATCCGGAATTTTTTTAGGTTTTTTCAAAGGTCTTTAATTTTTTTCAACGCTAGTTTTTAAGAGTTTTTCCAAGGATAACAGAGTAGTATCCACAAAAGGAGCTGAAGGACCAGTGAACCTATACAGAAGAGCAGAAGCACTAGCAAAACCGTTATAGCAATCATAAATGCCAAGTAGCCTTTAGAGATGAGTTGATAGGCCTGGAATTCTCAAAGGCGATCTGACAGGCCAGATGAGATAAAAATTATGGATCTCTAAGCGTCCTTTTTAGGACTTTTTTCAGAAGTCGTTTTCGATTCTTTATTGTGAATTTTTTATAATATTTCCCCGATTATTCGTGAGATTCCCAAGTCCGGAGTTTGTGAAGCGTTTTTCAAAGGACTTTCAAGAATTTTGTCAATGCAGGTTTTTAAGAATTTTTCCAAGGATATCAGAATAGTTTCCACAAAAAGAACTGAAGGACCAGTGAACCTACACAGAAGAGCAGAAGCATTAGCAAAACCGATATTGCGATCATAAACGCCAAGTAGTCTTTAGAGATGAGCTGATAGGTCTGGAAGTCTCTAAGGCGATCCGACGGGCCAGATGAGATAAAAAACGTAATTTTTTAGAACTTTTTTCAGAAGTTGTTTTCGATCCGTAGCGTGTATTTTTAATGGTATTCCCCCCAGAATCTTTGAAATTTCCAAATCCGGAGTTTTTTTATGGCTTTTTTTCAAAGGACTTTAAAATTTTTTAATGCCGGTTTTTAAGATATTTTCCGACGATACCACGCGTTTTTTCATAAATACTCAATGAGGAGATTCAATTTTTTTCTCTCAAGGATATACAGAGCTGATTTTTGTAAGGGACTTTTAAATACCATTTTTTAAAGATATTTTAAGGATACTTTTGCATTTCTTTTGGATGGGTTTTTAAATTTTTTTTTTTTATAATTGAATTGAATGAATCTAGCCTTATGTTTATTTTTAAATACCGCTGGCCTTTACTTCCATTATACAGACTTTCAGTTGGTTGGAATTGACGCTCTGGCCTTTTAGCGCTTTTATATAATTTCCCAAGTTATTTTTAGAATCCTATATATTTAACCGGCCTAAGATTTCCTATATACAGTATCTGAGGCCAAATTCTTCTCTGAGAAAAGCTGAAGCCTGAACCTACCAAAACATAGTTCACCGCTCTAATTGGTGTAATTTAACAACGTACCATTTGGCGTATGATTATTGCCATTACTTATGCGCCCTGATGTACTACTAATGGTGGTAAATATTCGGTTTGATTGTTTTAATTTATTTTTGTCTGTTTTTTTTTACAATATTACAAATTTATGTCATGGCCTAGAGTTCCACATAAGATGTGTTTTTTTATATTTCAAATCTACTCCAGCGCTTAATCTCCCCTAAATGTTTTTCTGTTATCATTACTAATCCCCTAATTAAGATAATTCGTAACAAATATTTGCACTTAGCCATTAGCCGCAATGACCTCTCTCTTAAATCGAACATGCAGATGTAGGGTGTGTGAGTGTGTGTGTGTCTAACTCGTTCGAATTCCGACAAATATTACGACATGTTGCATTTGTGTTTTGTTTATTGTAGTCAAGCTTTATTGTTCCAAAATAGCTGGAGCGGCTGGCTGGTGACTCCGAAATGGAGTACCATTAAAAATGGTGTAGTATTGTATTCTGTGTTCTACACGACCATAAACTCCGGCCATAATGACGGCTATTATTATTACTTTGGGGTTTTTCGAAAACTAATAACTGTTATCAGCCAAGCATGGAAATGGGTATTTAAACTCTCTTACCCTCTTTCCCTCTCCGTCTACATTCAACTCTCCCTCCCTCTCTCTCTCCCTCCTCTTGCCACTTCAATGAAGAGTTTCCAAGTTTTGGGAGTGTTAAGCAATGCATTTGGCAAATTGAGTGCAGTGTCATTTTTGTTCCAAATAACACAACCCCTCCCGCCTCGACATCATTAATGTTCGAAAGTTAATGTGTTTTTGTAATAAAACAAGAAATTCCATCAAATGATAGTAAACAAATGAGGAAAAAACCACAAATAACAAAAACCACATTCCAACAAATGATGAGAGAGAGAGAGAGTGAGTGGGAGAGAGAAAAGAAGGGTGTGAGCACTGAATTGGCCATAATTTTAATAATCGTTTGGTTTATGGGCTGCTAAACAAATGCTGAAATGAATACTTAAAAATAAAAATAAGGCAGCCATTCATTAAGAATGCTTTTCGAGGAATATTTTACGACTTGGTGCCCGGTTTTTTATCTCTTCCTTGTATTCGAATTTTTAACCAGTATATATTCTTCTAGGAAAGAAAGAAATTTAAATAATTTTACGTTTTGTTCTTTCAAAATCATTTCTTAACATGTGGAGTTTTTGCCAGCTTATTTGGAGGATTTTTTAAAATTTTTTATTATTTTCCGCTAGTGTCTGTGAATATTACAATTGGATGATGGTACGTATACATGTTGTCGTAACTTATAGGACCTATCATACCAGAGAAATTTACAGATTACAGATCTTCACATAAGGCCGATGAATTTCTATAATTCTATGACATGTGTTCGCAATGTATACGCCCCCGTTCCCCCACATGCAATAGTTAACCAAAGGAGACTCATAAAAACTTCCTGTCCTTTATAGGAGATCTGAAGGCTAAGAAAATATTGAAAATTTTCTTTCAGCTAATTCGTGCAGAAATTTATATTAGACCAGGGTGTGTATACTTGTTGTCGTAATGTACACGTCAATGCATTCCAATATGATCAACGGCATCAAAGAAATCATACAAATTTTCCTTTTGAAGATAGGCATTTTGATTAGCAGGCCAAGGAAATTTTAATAATTTTGATATCGGATTTTTTTAGAATCTCCTTTTTCAGAAGAGCATAAGAAATTTCAGAGTGGATTACATTTTTTTGTAAGAACTGACTGGATTTTTTAAACGTGTAATCGTAGGGACTCTATGATGCCCAAAAAAATATTGAAACATTTTTTTCCAGCAATTTGAGACACTCAAGTGTTATATCTGAAAGACTATCAGTTCCTCTAAAGTGACTTTTCCGGAACACTAATTACTACGGGGTATTCTTTAAGAATTTTCTTGAAGGACTCTTATGTTTTCGAATTCTTTTTGAAGAATTTTTTAGAATCCTAAAAGTGGATTCTAGAAAATATTATTGTACGGAAAACCGAAAAATTATTATTCAGGGGACTCTATGGCGCATACATTTTGACAGGACTTATACGCACTATGATATCAACGAAAAAAATAGTTTGAGGCACTGAACTGTATTAAAAGACCGAAAGGGGCAGTGATTAGTTATGGGTTAATTGAAGTATAAACTAAACTTTCGAGCTGTCTGCAGATAGTTTATTTGAAGAATTATCAGATTCTTTCATAAGATTTTTTCTCCCCGAAATGCGAAGCTCTTAGATTTTTTTTCGAGGACTATAAAAATTTGTACCTTTTCTCGTCAGAATTTTCGGTATCCCGAAAAAATTGGAACCAATTTGTATTAATTAATATTGAGATGCCACTATGTCGTATACGTACCGACCGGACTTATACGCACTATGTCATCATGAACCTCTGGTCCTTAAAATCCTCCTAACCTGACATTTCCGCTCTCTGCCTTGAAAAACAATTTTTTCTGTGATAAAATATTGCCATGAGTGTTATCAGCACGTATACGCCCTATTAGCCTCACAACATTATTTGATTGAATTCAAGTTATTTCTAATATTTCCTTTAAAATTCCCGACGCCACAGCAAAATCCCAGAATTTAAATTTTTGAAGGAAGAACAAATATTTGCAGAAAGATTTAATCATCCTGATAACATTGTTTTACATAGACCAGTCCATAGAGCCATCTCCCTGACTTTCAAAGCCAATCTTCCTCTATATTATACAGTGAATAAGTGTTGTCAGCTCGTATACGTCATCATAAGAGGCCACTTTGTCGTATACGTACTGACAGGACGTATACACACTATGCCATCAGAGTGAGAGCTGCTTTTGTAGACATTGGCCTCGGAGTATATAGACAAGGGTTTGTATAAATATATTTTTTTAAGGATAACCAGATCATTTTTTACACTATGTATTCTTCACCCCTTAATGTGGGAGATGCTAAGCGGAAAGCCAAGGGTTCTTTATAGAGTTCTATAAAAAACTATTTTTGGGGAATAATCAAAACCTTATTAAAGATATTTTACCCATTCCCAAAACTAGTATATTCTTTTCTTGAGGACTTTTTTAAATTACTATTCTAAAATGTCCCTAGGAATATTGAATACAAGTTGGCATTGAGACGACCCTAGGTCGTGTACGTACTGATAACACTTATTCCCAAAGGATATCAAGAAAGAATGACTTTAGAAGTCAGGGAGGTGACTATATGGACTGCTGTATGTAACATGATTGTTTCAGGATGACTAGATTCTACTGCAAATATTTTTTTTCCTACAAAAGAAAAACAATAGTTTTTGAAGACATTGAGCCAGCCAGGATATGTATTATTACAAACTAATTGACCTTGGAGGATATACAAATTGACTTTTATAAGTAGTACTTTTATAAGTAGTTGTTTTCGAAGGATAGTCAGATACTTTTTTAAAGGGTTTTCCATGTCCCTAAACTTTGTTATTGTATGCATCTAGAATATCGTAGAAAATATTAGAAACAATTTTGAATCAGTTGAGAGTGAGAGGCCAATAGATTGTATACGGACTGACTTAAACCCACCATGATTTTGCATAATTACTATTCTGTTCTATTCTTGGAGACACAGAGCGGAATGTCCCTAGAAATCAATTGGATTCAATCGGATTCTGAATCAGTTGACATTGAGATGCCCCTAGGTCGTATACGTGCTGGCAGCACTTATTCGCACTGTAATCTTGAAGGAGATTGGCTTTTGGAGACAAAGAGTTTACTATATAGACTGGTCTATGTAAAAAGATTTTTTTGCAGGATGATCAGATCCATCTGCAAATATTTTTTCTTCCTCCAAATATTTTATTTCTGGGATTTTGTTGTGGCATCGAGAATGCCCAAGGAAATATTGGAAATGACTTGAATTTAAATTAAATGATGTTATGAGGTTAATAGGGCGTATACTTGCTGACAACACCCATACGCACTGTTCTATAGCAGAAAAATAGATTTTTAAGACAGAGATCTGAAGTGTCAGGAATAAGGGTTCTTTATGCATTCTCTGAAATGTATGTTTTTTCTGTATATACGTATCCAGCCTATAGATCATTGAAAACTAAATGCCCTTAGGATCTGTACAACCGGGACCATAGAGATAGCTAATTTAAAGGATGATCGAAGCCTTTTAAAGAACAGTTTACTTGGTTATTACGATCTTATACTTTTCCCTTTGCAAATATTTTTTCTTTCTCCAGCAATTTTAATTCTGAAATTTTGCTGTGCCGTCGAGAATGTCCAAGGAAATATTGGAAATAATTTAAATTCGAATTAGTTAATATTCAATGACCAGATGTTCTTCATATATCAATTGAAAATCATGATTGATGATTTTTATAAAGGATCCAGGCTTGCGATCTTTACAAGCTAAAGACCGTTATAGTCTGTACAGCCGGTCTACAGACCAGTTAGCTTATTTGAAGGATGATCGAATTGTTTAGTGGTTTCCTAAACATGAGATGGATACTTGGCCACAAATACCTTGTCCTGGTATTTTTTTTTTTTAAATTCTAGTAAAAGGCAAGACGTATACGTGTTGTTACAACTAATACGCTCTATTAGCCATAACCCAATTTTTGCTGTAAAACGGAGTTATGACGACTTTCACGACAAGAAAATTCTAAAAAAAAATCAGTTCTGATTTCCACCCACCGTAAAGCCAAGACGTATACGTGTTGTCACAACTCATACGCCCCATTAGCCATAAACTAATTTTTGCTTGTAATTCGGGTATTTTCGAATCCAAAATTTAAAATTAATTACCAGTTATCGAAAATTCCAAAATTTTCTTAAATTTTCCCTAAATTTTTTCACCCATTGAAAAATAATATTTCTAATCTAATTTTCCTAATTTCCTGCATAGAAAATGCCCCACATCCTTGGCGTTCGTGTAAAGAGTTGAGTATAAATCTAATGTTAAAATCCGGTTTTTTTGTCCTTCATTCATTTTTTTCTCTGTTTCTCAGTTTTCAAAGAGTACTTTATGGCGCACGCACTCTCTCACACATTTGCATGTAAAGTGGCAGGGTTTATATGTTTACATCATGTTTTAATAGGATTTACACTATTTTATTTAAGCGTTGCAAGTTTTTTGTCCGGGTGTGTGTGTACCATGTATGTGCGTGTGTGTGTGAATTTAAATATTTGTCTATGACTCTTGGCTCTAAGCCGTTTCCACATGTGTGTGTCTGTGTGTGCAAGTGTATGCTGTCCCGTTAGAAGAGGATCAACGCCATAGCCACCACGAACCACTAACCACGAGTGGAAATTGTAACGCCAGCCCAAGTTGTGCCAGTGGTTGTTGTAGTTCTTGTTGTTGTTGTAGTAATATCAGTTTAGCAACCCCAACAGCAGCATCAGTGCAAAACTCAAAATGCAGACACCAGCAGCTTGGGATAGAAAAAATCACTTGAATTTTTATTGTTATGAAAGAGGTTAAACATTTTTACCACCAGCATTTTTTTGCGACAGCTTATTCATGTTTTAGTGTTTGTGTGTGTGTATGGGTGTGAGTAGATTTCATTTCACATTTTTTCGGTGGAAAATAAAATATTTATGGCTATGACAGAGGCGTTGAGAATAGGAAAGATTCACTAAAGGCCTTTGGGCTATAAAATACCTTCAGAAACTATGTCAGTTCATAGAGTATTCTCTGACAAACGTTCCACCTTTAGATGATCTTGGGAAAGGTCCTAAGCGTATAGTAGATTTTAGTATTTTAAAAATTTTCTGAAGTGTCTTCAGTCCTTAGGAGTCTTTTATTTGTTAAAAATAAGCTTTTGTCAATTTTTAAAAAAATTCCAAATAGTTCTGTCCTTATGAGTTCCAAAGGATCTATACAAAATCTATATTAATTACTTTCCAATAAAAATATTGCCAAAATACACAATGTGTTGCATACTTTGAGGAATAAAGACAATTCAACATGTTTCCAAGCCAGTCAAAATCTCCCTAGGGGAGGTACCAGAAGAAATATTCCGGTCTGCGCCATATTTATAACATATCTTATGTTGATGAAAATATTGAGATGTACCAAATCTGAATGGAATCGGATGTTAATTTCGGGTTGTATGAACCTCATAGCTTTTTAAATGTTTGTCTCTTTGTGGGGGAGGTACCAGAAGGAGTGAACCGTTACATCCCATCTTCACATCAGATCTAGTGTTAGCAGAAACAATGTGATGTGTGAAATTTGTAAAGAATCGGATGCATATTACGGATTTTATGATCGTTTTGGTTATTCAAAAATGTGACCCTTTGTGGGGAAGGTACGAGAAGGAAGGGTCCGATCTCTCCCATTTTTATAAGAGAGCTTGTGTTGATAGAAATGCTGAGATGTGCCAAGTCGGAATGGAATCGGATGTTAATTTTGCGATTTATGAGCTTTATGAATATCAAGAATTTTGACCTATTACGGGGGAGGTACCGGAAGGATTGGACCGTTACATCCCATCTTCACATCAGATCTAGTGTTAGCAGAAATAATGGGATGTGTGAAATTTGAAGAGAATCGGATGCTTATTTCGGATTTTATGATCGTTTTGGTTATACAAAACTTTGACCCTTCTGTGGAAGAGGTACCAGAAGGAATGTTCCGATCTCTACCATCTTTATAACAGATCTTGTTATTATGAAAATATGGGGACGTGCCAAGTCTGAATGGAATCGAATGTTAATTTCGTGTTTTATGAGTTTCATGAATATTCAGAATTTTGACCCTTTACGGGGGAGGTACCAGAAGAAGTAGACCGATATATCCCATCTTCATTGCAGATCTAGTGTTAGTAGAAACAATGGGATGTGTGAAATTTGAAGAGAATCGGATGTTGATTTCGGATTTTATGATCGTTTTGGTTATTCAAAAATTTTGACACATTGTGGGGAAGGTACGAGAAGGAATGGTCCGATCTCTACCATTTTTATAACAGACCTTGTATTGATAGAAATATTGAGATATGCCAAGTCTGATGGGAATCGAATGTTAATTTTGCGTTTTATAACAGATCTTGAGTTGATGGAAATATTGAGATGTGCCAAGTCTGAATGGAATCTGATGTTAATTTCGCGTTTTATGAACTCCATGGATATTCAAAATTTTGACCCTTTGTGGGGTAGGTACCAGAAGGAATGGACCGATATATTCCACCTTCACGCCAGACCATGGATTAATAAAAATATTCTGATGTGTGTAATTTGAAGACAATCGGACTCTTACATCACATTTTAAAGGAGATATAAATATTCAAAATTTTGATCCTTGATTGAGTGGACCGGTATTGTTCATTTTCGCATCTGACCTAGCACCGATGCAAATATTAGGATTTGCAAAGATGGTGCAAAATCGGATTAACCTTTCACTTTCTCTGCAGTAAATTATTTTCGTTGAAAATCTTAACAAGTTGTGGGGGCGGTACCAGAAGGAGTGGACCGATATTGTCCATCTCCGAAATCGATTTAAATTTGATAATAATATTACGATTCACCAAGTTTGGACAAAATGGGACACTCCCTTCCAGACATATCGTACGTATCAGCCAGACGGACGGAAATAGATTTGGTCCAAAGAGACTTAGGGTCTAAAACCGTTATTTCGATGTGGTACGTTTTTGGTCGTATAAAATGATATATCCCTCTGTGGCCATATGGGAGATGATGGGAATGAAAAGGACTAAAAGCGAAGAGACTATATGTCTAAAATGCACGGATTCCAAGGAATATTAATCCGAACATTTCTAAAAGTGGGGGAGATTGGGAATTTGACCCCTCTATTTAGATTACTTTGAGTTGCAAACTTTCACAGCGCCATTAAATTCGTCTTCGTTTTTAGCTCTACTTTCATAATCTGCTGGATACACCCTGTAATTATTTTTTGTGTTGCACAGTGTAATTTACGTTTTTGAGTCCTGAAAGTCCTTAAGAAAAAATACATAATTGATTCGTATTTGAGGCTCTTGAAGTCTTTGAGAAAAATTGGGAAAAATAATCGACGTTTGAGTCTCTGAATGTCTTTGAAGAAATGTTCGTCAAATTATCCATGTTTAAGGCGTGGAAGGTCCTTGAGAAAATGTTTTTAAATATTTCCATTTGTTTAAAGCTCTAAAAGGCCTTTAAAAAACAATTTGGGAGCTCTGAAAAAATGTTAAAATAATTCACGTTTTGAGCTCTGACAATCCTTGAAGAAGTATGGTCCAATAATCCACGTTCAGGGCTCAACCAATCCTGGAAAAGTATTTTTTTTTTTTTGAAAACTCCAATTAGAAAAGTCCTTCAGAATAAAAAAAAAAGAAAACAATGTCTAAGAATCTAATATTTCCGAAAATATTCTTAGCAACTCCTCGTTAGAGGAGCAAATTGTCCTTCAAAATTATAAAAATTACCTTTGGGGTTCTGTTCAGTCCTTCAGAAAAAAAATCAAAAATACCGTTGGGGATGTTACAGACCTTCGAAAAACATTTGGAAAACTGATAGTCTGGCTGAAAATAATATCATAAAGACCTTGTTTGAAAAGTGGATTATCCTTCTAAAAATCACATCGGAGGATCTGGTAGCCCTGCAAAAATATGTTCAAATGGGCCCTTGGGAATCTTGTCTTAAAAATGGGAAAATGTCAAGAAAAATCAATTTTAGGGAGCTGATAGTCCTTGAATAGGATATTCCGCAGCAAAAGCTTTTTTGCTTTTTCATGTCTATAAGTCCTGCAGTAAAAATTTTATAAAAACCCTGAAATATTGGATTTAAATGGTAATTGAGAGTCTCGCAAAAACTGTTAAAAAATATGAGATAGTCCTGCAAATACCCTCTAGAAGCGCCTATTCGGGGATTAGAAGAAAAATTCTTAGGAGACAGGTTTTAGAAAATCTGATAGTTCCCAAAAAAAAAAAAATAATAATAATAAATAAAATAAAAAAGTGTCCTTTACACAAATAAAATTTGTCTAAAAATACCATATTTGAGAGCCTGTAGTCCTTCAGAAGAAAAGTTGGTGTTCTTTGGAAAAACTCCCAAAAAATGTACAAACAATCCTTCAAAATAAAATATTTAAAAATCCAAGGGTATCCTTTAGAGGAAAAATTCCTATTGAAAATACGTTTTGGGAACTTTCCTCAAAAATCATGTTTGAAGATATAAATATCGTGAAGAGTCCACATTTGGGGGGAAAGATCTTAAAAATCCCCGTTGGGGATCTGATAGTCCTACACAAAAAATCCCAAGAAATCAACGTTTGGGAGCTTAAAAACTCCGCATAAGGTGTCTTCTGCCTACGGAAGCCTTTGAGGCCCCATCCTGGCATCATGTCTCTCTCTCATAAAATCACAGAAGCCGAAACAAAAAAAAAAACACCCATAAACGAACTTATCTACCAACACTTTAATACCCATTGTAGTTGTTGTTGTCGGCTGTTTTTCCTGTTGTTGCTACTGGTGTTGGTAATAAGTAAATGCAATTATTTTTTGGTCCTGTTTTTTTTTTTGCCCCATTCCTCCATGGCCGCCATGCATGTTTTCAGCAGATACGTGGGTGGTGAAGAGAAGCTAAGCTATTTTTTAGTTGTTGTCCATTCACGCTTTTGTGTTCAGGCAAGGTGTTGGTAAGCATTCGAACGTGCAAATGTGTGTGAGAGAGTGAGATGGGAGCGCGAGTGTGTGTGTGTGTGAGAGAGTGTGGATAGTGCTCCCATAAATGAATGCGTGTAAATCTCATTGTCATTTTATGGTATTGTCATCACGTTTAGAAGTGATTAAAATGAATTAAGATTATTAGAGCTTGCCGAGCGTATAATGGAATTATATTTTTTAAATAAAAAATGTATACATTTAAATCACGTTAGAGAATTTTTTTAGAAAGAAACGGGAGTTGAAGTTGGGAGAAAAAAATGTAAGAGAATTGAAATGAGGTAGACAATAATAAAGAAGATTTAATTTCTATTTTTTATGGAAGTGTGGAACATTGGCTTCAGAAAGAGAAGATTTGAGTGGCAGATTTTTAAAATAGCTCAGCAAAATGAAACTTATTGACAAGCACAAGAAACCTAAAATATAGCCATTAGACTCCCTGAACATTTTTTAAATTCCTTGTATGCGGTCTATGGTGCGTATGACTAATGTCACAACTCATACGCCACACCATACGCCCATCTTCTAAATACTCCACACACAATAAAAATGTTTTCCAATAGTTTATTTATATCTATGAAAAATTATTGATAAACTCTTGTGTCTACTATAAAATAAATAAAAAAACTCATAAAAAAATCAAAAAGCCATCCCCTCCCTCGGAGTTAAAAAAGGCCTATCTAAATCTTTTGGTTTTGTTGTACAAATATATACTCCTCTTATTGTCCAAACACACAAACACATCATTGCAAACATATGTATTTGTAAGAATAATAGAAATATGGAAAATATTTACTACAAATATTCCATTTATGTTATTCCAGACACATAACAGAAAAATACAGACACACACACTTATGCAGCCGTAAGGAAGGATTGAAAAAAGGATTGACTTCTTAAAGTTTTTTTTTTTTGGGGTTGTCTTGACCATATGTTTCATTGACAATAATTTCAAAATGTTTTGTGGTTAAATTGTCATGCCATACGAGGATATGTAACAAATGAGGATATGTAACATTTAAGATGGACTATCAGCTTCCCAAACTTTATTTTTTACCAGTTTTTTAAAGAATCAGTCCCACAGCTTTTTTTATTTTTATTAATTATTTGAAGGCTGTTTTAAATTTCTACTTTGTTTAATTGCTTATCCCCTTAAATTAGGACAAAATACTTAAAAATACTCGTATGGGGAGCTGATAATTTGAATCAGATAGTTCTATTGAGAAGGTCCAAAAGCAATTAAAGAAATGGAATGAAGAAGATTTAAAGATTCCCAAATGTACAAATTTAAGAGTTCGAATTTTTCTAAGCCCTAAAGTTACCATTTTAAGGAAATTCACAAAAGAACTCAAATTTTTAGAAACATGGATTTTTTATGATTTTTCCCCGAAGGACTATCTGCTACGTAAATGTGAATTTTTCAAGATTTTTTTGAAGGACTATATTCTGCTTAATCGTTGATTCTCCGCATTTTTATTCTAAAGGCTATTAATTGTGAACTTTTCAAAAACTAGTATTTTTCAAAAGTTTTCTTGAAGGTCTTTTATAATCTGAAGACCTATAAATACCTTAAATGTGGATTTAGCAAGACAGAGACCTCAACATCGAATTTAGTGATACCAGCTTTATCCTTTCAGATATCCTTTAGTACTTTTTACTTTTTGTGCAATTATAGTACGAATTTGCAAAACCACCACCATATTGAGATCAGGACTAAATTTCAGGATTTCAGCTCTGTTTCCACACAATACCAAAATTTAGTACTTTTTGTACCATTAGTATTATTAGCACTTAGTACTACTTAGTACTTTTTGTACAATTATATTACGCATATCCACAACCAGCTCCTTTTATCAACCAGCTCCTTGCATCTATTCCTTGACCCAATACCAAATGTAGTACTATTTAGTACTTTTTGCACAATTATAGTACACATTTCCTAAAACACGTCCATATGTCAATTCCTGATACCAACGGAGACCTCAATATCAAATTTGAGCATTCCAGCCCTATCCCTTCATCCAATACCAAGTATGGTACAATTTGGTACTATTTGTACAGTTGTAGTACACATTCCAAAGCCACCTCCTTCTCTCAACTACATACACCAAAAGTGATATCTATTTCAAACTGCAGGATTTAAGATCTATTCCTTCACTCAATACAAAATTTAGTACTATTTCGTACTTTTTGTACAAATATAGGACGTATTTCCAAATCACCTTATTCTCTCAACCATAGACACCTACAGTCACATCTAATTCCAATTTCAGAATTTTATCCCTATACCTTCACCCAAGCTCTATCCCTTAAACCAATACCAAATTAATAATTATTTAGTACTTTTTGTACAGTACATATTTCCGAAGTACAGTATAGTACATATTTCCGAAGCCAACACCAAATCTCAAACACAGATACCATCAGTAATCTAAATATAACATTTCAGAATTTTATCTATATTTCTTTATCAAATGCCAATTGTAGTACCATTTAGTACTTTTCGTACAATTATAGTACACATTTCCGAAATCACCTCCACATATCCAGGCTACACATGAACAGCAGTCCTAATACCAAATTTTTGATTTAAACCCCTATCTATTACCCAATAGCAAATTGTACCAAATATGGTACTATTTTGTACTTTTCGTGCACTTGTGGTACACATTTGCAAAAACACCTCTTTATCACAAACCAACCACCCAAAGGAACCCCAATACAAAATTTCAAAAGCCTAGCTTCATCCGTTCACCCTAAACCAAACTGTTCTAAATTTAGTATCATTTAGTACATTTCGTACACTTAGTACACATTTCTGAAATTACCTTTATATATCAAACTTATTTGCCAAACTTGATTCTCAGCCGAAATTTCAAGTTTATAGCTCTATCCGTTCCCAAAATACCAAATGGTACCATTTTAAAATTTTTCGTAACCTTAAATTTGGCATTTCCAAAAACTTTTTGGAATATTTATCCTTAAAATTTCAGAATTCAAGCTCATTCAGAAAAAAAAAAACTTTTTGTTACAAACCTACCATTAACAGGAAAATTTCACAATTCCAGCTTCATCCGTTCCCCCTAAACCAAACTGTTCCACATTTAGTACCATTTAGTACAGTTCTCCCACTTAGTACACATTTGTAAAATCACATTCCTGTATCAATCTTATTTTCCAAACTTGGTTCTCAGCCGAAATTTCAAGTTTTTAGCTCTATCCGTTCCCAAAATACCAAATGGTACGATTTTTGATGTTAAGCACCATTTAAGATTTTTTCGTAACCTTAAAGTTCGAATTTCCAAAAAATGTTGATATATCTATCCTCCAAATTTCAGAATTCAAGCTCATTCCGCAAAAAAAAAAACCCTTTGTTGCAAACCTAACACTGCAGGAAGCTCTATACAATATTATGAAATTCCAGTTTCGTCCGTTCACCCTATAGCAAACTGTTGTAAATTTAGTACCATTTAGTACAGTTTGCACACTCAGCCGAAATTTCAAGTTTTTAGCCTTATCTTTTCATATGATACCAAATGGTACCATTTTAGAGGTTTAGTACTATTTTGGAATTATTCGTAACCTTAAATTTCGAATTTCTTGATTCTCAGCCGAAATTTCAAGTTTTAAGCTCTATCCGTTTTCAAAATACCAAATGGTACCATTTTAGAAGTTTAGTACCATTTTATAACTTTTCGTAATCTTAAAGTTCGGATTTTCAAAAACTTTTTGGTGCATGTATCCTGAACCCCGTTAGTGACTTTCATTTTAAATTTCAGAATTCTACCTTTTACTTTTACTTTTTGTACTCTTTTAGTACGAATTTCCAAAAACCCAGCCTTGTCTCACGCCTACGCACAAAGATTGACCCTCGTTCAAAAATTAAAGGTTCTTGTGTCAGTCGTTCCACTACAGTTATTTCATAACATTTTTAAGTTACTTGCTCCCTAAAGTATGCAACAAATTTTGTATTTATCCTTAACTCGTGCCTATTTCAGCTGTACTTGTTTCCGTGAAGGTTAATAATATCTCAATTTAATAAGAGATCAAATATTCCAAAGAAATTCCTCCGATTTTTGATGGCAAAACAAAATTTCCTCAAAATAACGATAATCCATGGCAAACAAGAAAAATGCTTAAGAATTTCGATTTCTTTGTTTGCCCTGATTCGTCGTTACAAAAGGATTGAATTTATTTCGTTACTTCAAACAGAACAATAAAAGGCACTTTCCCCAATCCCCCTCCCCAAAAACGATGAGGATGAAAAAAATATGCATATCAATATATTCTGATAACAGGCAATTTCGTATCTTCCACTCTTCCTTCGATGGTTGTTGGCCTTTGCTTTGAGGCAAAAGCGAAAAAATGCCAGCTTGTTTTGCAAACGAGATTGGAAAATAAAATAAAGAGAAGTAGAAGGAGACGAGGAGGAAAATCTGACAAGTCATCATAGTATGTTTCCATTAAGATGATTTACAATCAAATATTAAATCTTATTTGTATGCATTTGCATGTTGCCTACCCACACACACTCTTACACACACACACCTACACATTGCCATGTACTTTCCACGGCAACATAATACCAGCATTATTTCAGCTCCAAAGAAATTTCAAAGCAGAAAAAACAACAAAAATTGAAAACGAAAATTTCTTCCATGATTTGGTTACAACGGCAGCTTAAGAGTATTTACCGAACCTCTGAAAAACTTTGTCTTTTCATTATTTGCCATCCTTGCCAGCCTCAACTGAACTGGATTTGAAATGAGCAGAAAAACGCAACATTCAACTAAAAGATTTGCATGAGTGTCCTTCCGCCCCTCCTCCGACACAGCTCGCTGCTTAACTCTGGGTAATTTGTTGAACTTATTTGGAGCAAATGCCATGTCCTTGCCGGAGGCATAATACCAAAACAGCGGGGAGATTGCCTGCTAATGTAAGAGCTTTCCACGTTGGGGGAGGGAGAGCGAATGGGGCATAAGGTTGGTGGTGGCCACCAAACGAAACTTAATTCAATTTGCTTGAACAAATAGTTCGCCGAAAAATTCCAAGTCCTCCAAATCCTTTTTGGAGATGAAAAGGGACCTCAGCGAGAGGAGGGGGTGGGAGAGCATAAACTTTTATTTATTTGAGTTAAAAACCATTCTGAAAATTATATTTTGCCCGTGAATATGGCCAAAATATAAATACCTTGCATTTGTGAAATTCAACAAAGAATGCAAGGTATTTGTCAGGGTGCTCTGGATTTGAGATTTAATTGGAAATAATCCATGGCGAAAGCAAGAATTTTGAAAGGGGGACGAATAAATAAATAAATAAAATTTAATAAATAATTGACAACCGTTACACGGTGCAGTCGAATAATTTTTCTTTAAAAACAACCGTGAAATAAACACAGGATAAAATAAGATAACACTTTTTTCGGAGTATTTTTTCGGAATAGAAAAAATTCGGAGTGTTTCTTTTTCGAAATAAAAAGAACTCGGAATAATTGTTTTTCGTATAAAAAAATCGGAGTATTTTTATTCGTATAGGAAAATTTCGGAGTAGTTTTTTTTTCATATAGAAGAAATCATTTTTTTAGCATAGAAAAAAATCCGGAGCCATTTTGTTCGTATAGAAAAAAATCGGACTCATTATTTGCGTATAGAAAAAAATTCTTAGTAATATTTTTTGTTTAGGAAAAAATTCGGATTACTTGTTTTTTCGTTTAGAAAAAAATTAGGAGTAATTTTTTTTCTTATGTGTTTGTTTTCTCTTTCGAGACGAGCTTAATGATCTGAAATTTGCAGTGAAAAGGAAAGCCAGATAGACACTATCACACACTCACCACTATGCGACGCGTTTCGTCGTTGGTTAAGCGGCTTTCGTTTAGAAAAAGTTTAGGAGTATTTTCTTTTGTTTGGAAATAAAATCGGAGTAATTTTTTTTTCGTTTAGAAAAAAATTGGGATTATTTTTTTTGGAATATTTTTTTTTCGCATAGAAAAAATTCGGA
>NW_026712286.1:4914601-5002101 GCF_030504385.1 Musca domestica | reverse complement strand
ATTTTTTTTTGAGAAAAAAATAATTCAGAATTTTTTCGTTTGTTTCCTTTGCAAAAAAATTATTTATTTATTATTTTTTTCTTTGCAGAAAAAATATTCCAATTTTTTTTTTCTAAAAAATTATTCTGATTTTTTTTTGCTTAAATATTTTTTCATATTTTTTTTCTTTGCTAAATAAATTATTCCGATTTTTTTTTCGAGAAAAAAATTATGTCGAATTTTTTCGTTTGTTTTCTTTGCAAAAAAAAATCTTATTTTTTTTTTTTAAAATATTCCGGTTTTTTCTTTGTGAAAAAATTTATTCCGATTTTTTTTGTGAAAAAAAATTATACCGAATTTTTTTTCTTTGCGAAAAAATTATTCAGAATTTTTTTCTCTTTTTTTCTTTGCAAAAAGAAAAAAAAAACAGAAAATTCTTTGCCAAAAAAGTTATTCAGAATTTTTTCTTTGCGAAAAAAATATTCCAAAATATTTTCTATGCAAAAAAGATCACTCTGAAATTTTTCCTAATCTGAAAAACCTATTTTTTGCCATGCCAATAATAATAATTCCTAATATTTTTCAAAATATCCCTGTTTCTGCATTTTCCTATCCTTTCCCATCACACCCTCGTACCATGCCCAATTTCCATCTACCCATAACTTATGGTGATAGAGATTTTCAAAAATTGTCTACATTAAATCCCTGCTACATGACATAAGGGGATCATTGTCATCTATTCTATCTATTTTTTTGTGAGTTTTGCTGCCATGGCTATGTTTGAGTGTATCTGGCTGCCGAAAGCTTTAGTTTATGTTTGTAAATCATGTAAATTATGAGGCAATTGTTTTTCCTTTGCCATAGCACAAGAAGCACCTGCAAGTCCAACAAAACAGCAATACACATCTACACATACACGAATAACTCATGTATTGTGCTTAACCTTGCATTTTTAAACACTTAATCATGTTATTGACAAAGAACTGAAGCAGAGTGAGATATAGAGAAGGAGAGCGAGAGGGAGTGAGTGGGAGGCAGTGTCATGTGAAGAGCAATGTTTAAGATAGTCATCAACGACAACAAGAATAATTTCCGTTTGTTTTTAAAAACAACTACAAATAGAGTTGTTGCTCTACAAGTGCTCAAGGTGGGAGAGAGAGGGAGACGTTCACATTCTCTTTGCAATACACCATGTGTGTGTTGTTATTAAACCCTCTATTGACTGGGTGTCCATTGAAGAGTGCCAAGCCAAAGGCATAATTTATGACCCCAAAAAAGTGTTTAAAAATGCCTTTGCCTGGTTGTTGGCATACCTGTAAAGTGGGGCGGAAGGGGTGGAGGAGAGGAATTGTTTGTGAATTGAACTCTGTGTCACAAACAACCAAGCTGGCTGGCCATAATTCTGGGCACTAGAATTGATGCCATAGTAGATCAATATCATTCTTACGCATTGTAGCCATTCTTTTTGGATGAACTGCAGCCACTCTCTCCATCTCACTTTGCTGCTGTGGCAAAGTGGCCAAGTAAATTATTATTGAATTGAACGAATACTGCATAGCTTGCTGCTCCAGCTTGGAACTCCACCAGAGTTTCATGGTGGTATATCTAACAGCCATAAATTACAATTTATGTTCAAACAAAAGAGGTACATTTAAATGTTTATGGCATTCATCCATTCTTACTCTCATTCAGTCAGCCAGGCAGTCAGGCATTGGAGAGTTGCTGGTAATTGTTCGAATTGTTGTTGTTCTTGTTGTACTTTTTTTTTGGAACGCTACAAACGTAACGTTTATTTCAAATGTTCATTCATTTGTTCATTTAAAGGGGTACTTTGCCCCTTTCAACTGTATTTTGTCTCTCTACCCTTCTCTCTCTCTCTCTCTCTGTGGGCTCCCCAGGCAAAATCATTGCCTTTGGTTGCCCCGTTGCTGTTGTTTTTTTCACTCTTGCTGCGTTTTTGCTGTATAAACGTGAATTATTTGAATTGTTGTACCAACACACACAGATACTCACTCGAATACACTCTCATACACAAACACACACATTGGGCCATTTGTTCTATGCGAAATTGCTTACGAGGCAATATACAAATAAATTTGCACAATTAAAAACAGTCCATGCAACAGAGTGGAAATAAATTGTATGCAAAAAAAAAAAAAAAAAGAATGTTGTAACGTTTCTCTTGTTCCCCTCTTCCCTACCGCTTGACACCCTAACAATAAACTATTTACAATGAGCTAAGCAGAGCTGAGCTCTAGGGATGAACATAATAACAATTTTATTGTTGAAAATCCAGGCTACAATTTAAAATCAATTCTAAGCGTAGCAAATAACATAAATGAAAAAAAAAAAAGGTAGAGAGAGCTGAAATGGGTCCCCAATGGGTTAAGGTACAAAAACGATAATAAGGTTTCTGGAGCATTATTTTAAGGAAAGGAATATGTTAGGCATAATAAGGCTCCATAATAAAAATAAATTGAAAACAATGGCGATTTTTCTTCATTAGATCATTTACTCAATAGCTGACGTATGAGTGTTGATAGCACCTATGCGCCTGATGTGGCCATGTGAATTATACTGGGATACAATTTTCATATTTTTCCCATACAACAAAAGTATTTTTTAATGTTTTTCCAATGGGAATCAGAGCACACCACCTTTTTATACACTCAGCCATATGGCTACAGAGGGTATACAGGGTGAGATAAAAAAAACTGCAACAAAGTCAAACGCCATAATGTTTAATTTTTTTTTAATTTTATTTTTGCCACTAAAAAATACCAAAGTGTCGATCACCTCTGGCAAGCACTTCGCCGGGAATGGGCCAAAATACCGCAGAGCAAAATTTGGGCAGCGTGTGATGTTTTCATTGGCCGTTTGAAGGTCATAATTCGTGCCAATGGTGACCAATTCGAACAAATCTAAACTTATTCTAAAATTTAATGCTATTTCCGACATTTTTTGCTTTCATTTAATAAAATTAAAAAAAGGTTTAAATTATGGCGTTTGACTTTTTTGCAGTTTTTTATCAGACTTAGGTCAAATATGAAATGGACAATATGGGTCAAGTCCTTTGGAAAGCCCAAAAAAGGTTTCTCTTTTGTTGCAAAAATGAAATGACCATTTTTTTCCAATCAAACATTATTTTTAAGCACTGATGCCGTCTTTTTTATTAGAATACGAGTTATTATATTCTGAGCAAGGACAAATTCTATTTACAACTATCTCTCTCTTTCTCTCCGTTGTGTGTTTGTTTTTGTTGCCCTTGTTCTTTTGATATTTACGCCAAGGGACTTCGTTATTCCTAAACCAATATCGGTTTGTTTACAATTGTCCTAACAAGAGAGATAGAGAGAGAGTGAAAGAGTAACAAAGGGGAAATAGAGCAACAAGTAACAGTATTTATGTTGGGTATGTTCAGTAAAAGCTACAGTGCTGCTGTCGTAGAGTTCCTCACATAAGCACTTTTTGCAAATTAGTCTAACAGGATAGAGTGAGAAAAATATTGAGAGTGAGGTTAAGAAAGGGGATAGAGAATGACAAATAACAGTGTTTTTTATGTTGGGTATGTTCAGTTAAAGCCACTGTAATTCTGTTGCAGCGTTTCTCACATTAACACTATTTGTAAAGAAATTGTTGCAAAGAGAGAGTGAGAGGTTAACAAAGAGGAGAGAAAATAACAAATAACTGTGTTCTTATGTTGGGTATGTTCAGTTAAAGCCACTGTAATGCTGCTATAGCGTTTCCCACGTAAAAATATTGGTAAAGAAATTGTTGCAATGCCTCCCATTCTTCTTCAGTAGTATTTCCAACTCCCTTTTATATTTATAGATTGTTAATTTCTTGACTTAATTTTGTTAACAAATTTTAAACAAATTATTAAGTGTTTCATTTAGATTTGAATTGCTGGTGTTGGTTGGCTGGCTGGGTGCCTATAACTGTGCCCAGCTAAAGCTATTAACACAGAAAAGTTTTCTAGGGATTTAAATGAAAAGCCATTCATGAATGTTTGTAAAGGTTGGGAGATTAAAAAGAAACTACAACAACACCACGAACAAAGCCTTGGCCAGCAACAACAACAATCTGGGCTAAAACGGGACAACTTTGTTTTAAGTGTTTTAGAGGATGAAGGAGGAGTGGAAAATGGAGCAAGGATTTGTGGGTTTTTAGGCGTGCATTTGGCAAATGTCTAGTTAGAGGAACTTGCAAGCAAGGACACACATACGTACACACACACTCTCGTAAGTTTAGACTTGGGCTGGTGTAAAGTAGAGGGTCGTAGAAGTAAGATGTAATAACAGTTTTTGTTAATAAAATTTTGCAATTAGTTGACAACTTAAAACTTGAAGGTTTTACACATTTGAATTAAATATTCTTGGCAAAAAAAAAAAAAGATACACAAACACACGAATGCAAATTTTACTCTGAGGAGAGTAGATTTGATTTTAGATTTGTTCGAATTGGTCACTTTTGGCCTTCAAACGGCCAATGAAACCGTCACACGCTGTCCGAATGTTGCTCTGCGGTATTTTGGGCCATTCCCCGCGAAGCGCTTGATTGAAGTGATCGACACTTTGGAATTTTTTGTGCCAACCTTGCTTTCCAAAATACTCCAGACACAATAGTCCAACGGATTGGTATCCGGAGATTTTGGTGGCCATTGTGCGCTGGAAATGAAGCGAGGAACCTAATTATGTAAACATTCTTGGGTGGCGCGTGCTGAGTGCGATTCTCCTGAGTCCTGTTGGAATGTCCAAGGTCTGCGGCCAAACTGTTTGCGTGCCCAAGGCTTTAATACACCCTCCAGAATATTTTCGCGATAATATTCGGCATTTATTCTGATGCCATGATCGGTGGCTTCTGGTGGCCAACCGAAGGTGCTCACTTTCAGTTGACCTTTATTTAGCTAGTATCGGTCATTTTGTTTGTTTACAAACTGCTGGACAACGAATGTTTTCTCATCGGAGATCGGAGAAAACCTAGTTCGGCAGTTCAACACTTTCGGCCAAGCGAAGCAACTTTTTAGCTCTTTTGAGTCTATTTTCTTTCTGTTGCGGTGTAAGTTCCTGCACTTTTTGGAATTTCAATGGCTTTACCCCGAGCTCATTTTTTCAATATTTGCCGAATGGAATATTGCGATATGTTCAGCCCATGAGCCATTTTACGGCCACTGTGACGCGGGTTTCGATCAAGTCACTTCTTTACTTTTCGAACCATTTCTGCTGATGTTGCTGTTTTCTTCCGTCCACTTCCTAGACGTCGGGTTACGATAACAGTGTCACGAGACACAAAAGATTTGTTCTCATCTAATTGCTGGAGTGCTCTAACGATAGCCACTTGTGGTTTTCCAGCCAAATATAAAGAAATCACACTATCAGGCTTGAATTCCATCACGAATAATTTTTTTCCGGGAAAATTCTCATCAAAATGCTTTTGTACGCTTGTAAACAATATAATGAGCTGTCACTGGAATAATTTTAACAGCTGTCGAACGAGTGGCTTAGAAATGACAGCAGTCTGAAATTTGGTTGCAGTTTTCTTCATCTCACCCTGTATAACGTATACATGGGATCTACGATGAATATTTAGGGATGTTACAAACGGAATGTCAAAGTTAATATACCCTCCTTTTCAAGTTGAAGGGTATAACAATATAGGTAGTGCAATCAACACTTCAGTCTCTGCTGAACTGTCGATGATGCAATCATATTTCCGGCCTTGCTTTAAATATACGCATTAGTGGTTGTGAGGGACTCTCGTGCCCTGCCAAATCAATGGGAAAAGAAAATCAAGAGAGAATATTAAAAAGAGGTCCAATATTCTAGAAAAAAAGAGAGAGAGAGTGCTTATATCTCGGATTTTATAAGGATACTTTTTCATTCCAGGCTGCTCATAGCGGTTTTACACACGATGATCATGGGAAAAACGAGAATTACTCTCAAATTCCTTTTGTGTGAGTGCAGAGCAATGTATGTGTTGTTGACATCTAAAGTAGGGGAAGCATGTTTGTTAAGTCTCTCATTATGAACTATGAGAGCGAGAGCGATAACAATATGAATTAAAGAGGGAAACACGTTTTGGGTAAAGAAATTAGGTCTCCCCGTATAAGAGACAAAATAAAGGACTTCAGAAAGAATTTATTTCAATACTTTAGGATGATTTAAATACCATACAATTTTCAAAATTAAATTTTATCAAATTTCTCATTAATATTTTCCGAATGTTAAATTTTCCACATTTAAATTGAATGCCTTTGGCCAAAACGAAAAAAACCGATGCATTGATCGCCCATGGCATTGGTCACTTGCTCTCGACACAATTTGCCCATTATGTTTGTGCATATGTATTTGTGTGTGTGCTACGCTGCACCATTTGGCAATTTGACCACTCGTTCATCCATTCATTGTTATATTTAATGTAATTTTCTAAATTAGTTAAATTTTCATTAAATAAAGCCCACACGCATGGATGGCAATGCAACTATTCTTCTACACACAATTATATACCTATACTATAGGTGGGTAAATATGTATGTATGTATGTATGTATTTGTACATGACTCCCTCGCATACTCGGGGAAGTTTCAAAAATACAGTCACACACACACATATGTGCGTAAAGTAGATAAATGCACAAAGTAATTATGCAGACATTTTATAGAGTAAATTAGTTTAATTTATATATTTTTGGTCAATATAAATGCGGACATTGGGGTGGGGTGAAAATAAACATTTTTTTGATGGAAAAAATTAAAATAAGAAAAAAAAAAGAATTGATTTCCCCCGTATAAAATAGTAAAAAATAGAGGGGGTAAGTTTCCCCCTTTTCAACACTTTTGAACATTTTCGGATTAAGATTCATCATCCGTGTATTTTAGGTACATATTGTAGATAAAAACACGAGGATTCTTGGCAAAAAATTTCAATACCCAAGAGAGTCTACAAAGGTGTCCTTCCGGTCCTATTTTAAGATAAGTTAAAAACTCCCTTTAAACGGAATCGTAGCAAGTAAAAATATTCTGCAAAATTATTTGCCTTCAAATGCTACTATGTGTCCTACAAGATGTCATGGGTCTAAATCTTACCTAAACGCCAGAAAGTCATATAAAACATTTTTAGTTTTAATGTCGTACTTTTGGTGAGTTTGTGGAAAAATCTCCAACAAGGAATCGTTTTAGAAGGATGACATCAAGGACAAAAATATTCTTCATCAAATTTTACTATAAGTCATCAAAGAAAATAAATCTCTGTTTCCATTGCATATCTTAAAAATATTTGCCTCAATTTTCCCACAGAAACCCAAAAATATTCCCTAATTTTTGTGATCAAGTTTTCCTCGGAGTTTTTTTGGGTTGCTTCCTAAAAGTGACATAAAATAATATAAAAAAAAATTAAAAATTAGCAAAATATTAAAATTATTTTCTACTTTGTCTAAAATTAATTTTCTTTTGCATCGCCCCTCACCTTAATGTCGGTTTTTGCCGGCCCGGCCAAACATTATGTGATTATAACCATTATATGCACGACAATGTTATAAACAATTATTTTTGGACTATTGCATTAGTTTAAGTATGTGTCAATGCTATGACACAGAACAATTGCGAACATTTACATATACATGCACATATGTAGCTCTGTATGTGTGTGTGTATATCGAATGCCAATTCATTTATGAAATTATGTACTTTCGAATTTAAATAACTTAAATTTTATAATGAATTTAAATTCATTGAAATTAGGAGAGATGAAATCGGCTTCAAGAAATCTTATGAACGGCAAACTATGAAGAGGGTCAACCTTCTACCAAAAAGAGAGAGAGAGAGCTATAACGCCAGATTTTATAAGGAAATATGTTAGAAGGATTTATTACGGAATTTTTGGAAAAATAACAAAATATTTTTAAAAAATCAACATTTGCGGATCTGAGTATCCTTGAAAAAATTATTTTCTTAAATCCAAGATTAAAGATCTGAAAATCTACGAAAATGGTTTCTTAAAATTAAAATATTTGAAAAATCTATGAATTCCGATTCCCTTTGAATATTTTTGGTTAAAAAACAACGTTTTAAGCACAGCTGGTTCTTTAAGAAGTTCTTGAAATTCCACGTTCGGAAGAATGTTGGCTCGTAAAGAATGTATTTAAAAATGTCAGGTGTAATACTTCATTTAGTCCTTGGATTTGTTTCCTTAAAAATCCAAGTTTTGAGTTCCACAAGCCAAATATTTTTGGCTTGGGAATCGATATGGACAAGCTGAAGACCACAGACGAGATCCAGAGATCAGAGTGTCGACAGAGATCAGGGTGTCGGCACAAACGAGTTGAAGTTCAGAGATTCGATTAGGAGTCTCTAAAGACGAACTGGAGACTAGGAAGTGTAAGACAGTCAATATAGAGGAGCCGGAGGCCAGGCAGTGTTAGAGATTAAATATAGACGTGCTAAAACTAGGGGATTGATTTAGACAAGTTGGAGGGCAGGGAGATGGCCTAGATAAATTGATGGTCTGAGAGACGGTAAAGACGGGGCCAGGGAGTCGATATGAAGTCTTCATAGACGAGCTGGAGGACAGAGAGTGTCAGAGAGTAAATATAGACGTGCTAAAGGCTAAGAAGTTTACATCGACAAGCCATGGAATCTATAGAGATGAGCGGTGGCCATATAGGTTATAAACACACCCTGAATGCCATACCGGAACAACTGGTGACCATGAAGTCTTCGAAAACGAGGTGGAGGCCTGGGAGTATCAGATAGTAATAAAGGCTGGGGTGTCTATATAGACAAGCCATGGAATCGATATAGGCGAGCTGAAAACCATGGAGTCGATATAGACTAGATGAAGGCCATGGAGTCGATATAAACGAGCTGAAGGTCATGGAGATGACATAGACGACTTGGTGGAAGGGGAGTCGATATAGACGAGCTGGAGGATAGGAAGTCGATGTAGACAAGCTGAAGGCCACGGAGTCGATATAGACGAGCTGAAAGCCATGGAGTCGATATAGACGAGCTGAAGGACATGGAGATGACATAGACGAGCTGAATGAAGGGGAGTCGATATAGACGAGCTGGAGGCTAGGAAGTCGATGTAGGCTAGCTGAAGGCCATGGATCGACTCCATAGACGAGCTGAAAGCCATGGAGTCGATATAGACTAGATGAAGGCCATGGAGTCGATATAAACGAGCTGGAGGCCATGGAGTCGATATAAACGAGATGGAGGCCATGGTGTCGATATAGATTTCCTGGAGGCCACAATAATTTAAAAATTATCTTTAAAAAAAAAGAAATATGCTTTTAATAACCACTTTAAAAGACCTGATTATCCCAGAAAAAATATTTTTTTGAAATCCTCTTTAAGGGTTTGTGGTCCGTAAAAATATTCTTTAAAATCACCGGTTGATGGTCTTCGGAGAAATATTTAAAAATTCGAGTTAAATAATCTTCTGAAAAAAATAAAAAAGAACTCTCCTTTAATCTCGCCGTTACTCGTTTGAAATTAATTTCACTTTTACGCTAATATGGTGGCGTTTGAGTGACGCCCAAATGTATACGCCAAAGAGAGCATATTTGAATATTCTGTAAAATTTTTTTAAATTTTAAAGTATTAAAAATCCTTTAAAAATTTCTGGTAAATCAACCATAATAAGGTCTGATGATCATTGAATAGTTTTAATTAAAAAAAATGCACGTTTCGAGGTCGGACAAATATCCCAATTCCAATTTTCCAAAAATGTTCTTCAAAAATCCTGGTTTAAAGGACTGTGGGTCCTTTTTCCTATACATCCATAAAATTACCTATTTTTCTTAACCATAGCTCCTGGGCGATGCATTTTTCCTTGAAGGTAATTGTTGGCTTATGAGTGGCGCCCAAATGTATACGCCACCATGTGTGAGTGTTCAACTTTTTTCAAAGTTCACAATTTAAGGTCTGATGTCAAAAAAAAAAAAAAAAAAACTCTCAAAATCCCTTGTAATAACGTTTGATGACCTTTAAAAAATATTTAAAAAAGAAGGTTAGGTTCTTGAACAAAAATTCATAATAAATAGATTATTTAAGGGCTGTTGATACACCATAAAGTCCTTTTAAATATATATTTAAAGGGCTGTCCTTGAAAAAATATTTTTTAAGAAGGTATGCTCAATGATTATTTGTCCTTGAACAATAGGCATTTTCCTTGGAAGTAATGGGGTGACGTATGAGTGACGTCCAAATGTATACGCCACCGAGTACGATTTGTTGAATTCCCTAAAAATTTGCGTTGAAATATCTGTTGATCTTTAAAAAAAATCTAGGAAATCGTTGTCATAAGATCTGATGATCCTTGAAAAGGTACTTTCAGAAAAGTATATCTTGAAGGGCTGTTGGGCCTCCAATATGAATTCTTTTTAAAAGATTTTTTAAAGCCTCTAATTCCATATTTTCTTACCCATAACCCTTTAAGGATCTGATGGTTCATGAAAAATTCACATAAAATATAGTTTCATCAGTAAGTGTTGATCCTTAAAACAAGGAAATATACTAGGAAAAAATATACCAAAAAATATATATCAAATTTTCTTTTTCATTTTTTCAATTCATATTCAGGTTGAGCTCATTTCCGCTTAAACGTATTTTTCGACACCTTACAATACATTTTATCTTAAAAGGTACATAAAATGAGCAAGTCTCCGGCAATAACTCAGTGATAATCCAAATTTTCCTTGGTAATGGTAGGTGGCGTATGAGTGGCGCCTAAGTGTATACGCCACCGAGTATGTTTGTTGAATTCCCCAGAAAATCAACTTCTAAAGGTCCTAAAAAATTTAAAAAAATCTATTTTAAAAAGGTTCGATGGTCCTTGAAAATATTTTCTTAAAAAAATCAACATTTCTAGGCTTTTGTTCTTTGAAAAAAAATAATTTTAAGATAATATGTTTTAGGGGGTACCAAAAATATTTTAAAAATCCAAATTTAAAGGTCTGTGGTTCCTATCCCCTTTATATCCTTCAAAGTTATATTTTTTATGCAAATCTCTTGAAAATGCATTTTTCTTTCTTGGTACCACTCGGCGTATGAGTGGCGCCCAAATGTATACGCCACATAATAAAATTGTTGAATTTCCTTCAAATTCTTTCATTTCATCCAAAATAGTTTCACTACTTCCATTTTATTTTAAACCAAGTTTCTCCCACCCTTCCCCGAGAAAATTGTAATAACAGCCCTACCACAGCGAAAAATGACAAAATGCCATTGTGGTACATAAAGGCCTGAACAAAGTGTTAAACAAACTACCAGAAAGGTGTCACAATTTCGGCGAAATTGGAATGTCAGGCTGTGACGAAGAAGTAAAAAAGAAAAAAAAACGAAAAAGCGACAAGACTTTGACGATTTGTCCTACCGATGGTTGTGGCATACGAACAGTCATTAAAAGACAACATTTTATTTTTGTAATTCACTTTGTCGTGTTGTCAGAAAAAAAGACACACACACACTCACACACACACAAATGTATGCCCGAACACTTTTGCCAAATGTCATTTGCAATATTGCGTTTGTCTTGTCATTTTCCGAACCAAGGATGGTCTTTTTTTTGTTTTCCCCAGTCACAGTTCCACTATCTCTCCCAGACTCTATTTCCCCCTCTCCTATGGTGTTGGCTTTTGGAATACAGTTGCCACTTGAAGGGCTTGCAAAGATAACCCTTGGCATTGTTTGTCACTGCAATACGTTAAGCGAAGGCTTGGCCAGATGGATGAATGCAGGACAAACCCCCTTCGCTGGAAAAAAAGAGCAACGATCTACAGCAATAACAGAGCGGCAACCACAAGTTAACCTTGTGAATTTTAAGCCTCTGCCAGTAATTATATTCCGTTGAGCACACACACATACACACATTTACCTGCATACAATGATACATTTAACATTTGGCGCAAAATTCAGTGGTTGCCTGGGAAAACTCATGCCGGCAAAGGCGAAGACATTTGGATGCTGGATGGATGGTTTGCTGGTTGGTTGGAGGATGCATGGATGATGGGAAGGAGGTTGCTGCGCTAAATGAATGGTATGAGACCATACCGTGTTAAGTTACCACTTTGCGGTTGTTTGAAGTACACCATAAAGCACGGCATGCTGGTGAGGATAATGCAGCAGCAGCAACAGAAACAACCGTAGAAGAAAGCACAGAGGCCGTGGAGACCACGACCAAGGCAGCACAAGCAGTAGCAACAATAACAGCAACAACCAGTTGAGTTGCATTCAACCGCAAATTTATTGTTAAACGAAATGTACAACGGTGAAAATCCTGGCCATACAATAATGTAAAGCTCCCTCACACACAGATACACACAAACACATAGTTACCTAGTGAAGGATACAGTGGTATGGGCTGGAAAGGAAATGGGAGATAATTGTAGTTTGGAGATTATTGGAGGCTTAGAAATTAATTTGTGTGACAATAGAGTCCTAAAGTCCAGCACACCTCCGAAAATCCACAGCGAAAATTGACAAAATACCATTGTGACACCTGGAGAATATAATTTCAAGGATTCATCCTGAAAACCCAGGGGCTGGATTTTTGTTCTACGAAAGAATGTTTTGATAAACATTTTCATTTGACATATCTTTTTTATAAAAAAATCCATTTCACATTTTCATAGAACAAGAATTGGGCGCCAGGACCTACATAACCCAGCTTCCCTGACCAACTTTACCCTACGATACCACTGTATCCCCCCTCGTTTCCACAGAAAAAAAGAACCACCATAAACAAACACAACCCGCCAAAGATGGCAAGGAAAAGTAATTTGTTGAAATTTTATTAAAGAGCAACTAATTGATGACATGACATGACATGACATTAAATCTTTATATTTATTAAACAATAAATCCTCCGAATTTGGATTCTTAAAAAAATATTTTTGAAGGACCAAAAGCCCATTTAAAATTATTTTGTCAAATTACGACAATCTTCCAAACGAGGACTTATTTTTGTGCCCTATAAATGGAGATTCGGGTGTAACGAAGAGATTTCGAAGGGAAAATAATTAAGGAATCCAATTCTAAATGAGCAGGAAAGGGTCATTCAATAAAAGGGGTTAGGTGGCGTATGGCTAACGTCAAAATGTATACACTACAATATCAGCGTTTAAAATTGGGGCTCTATCAGAGCAATCAACTTATGTTCTTATCATTATATTTATTACGGACAAACAATCCTAAAAACGTGGACTTAAATACAAATTATGTTATAAAAATCGAAATTAGGGTGTAACGAAGGTATTTCTGAGGGAAAATAATGAAGGAATCCAATTCTAAATGAGCAACAAAGAGTTGGTTAAAAATGGACCAGGTGGCGTATGATTAATGACAATACACATACGTCATCATATGGAAATTTCAAACTGGATTTTTGGACGCTATCCGAGCAATGATTTTTTGTTGAAAATAATATTTTGTAAGGACCAACAATCCTCAAATTTTGGAAACAATAAAATATTTCTTCAATTACCAAAAGTCCATCCACGAATATGTTTCCAAGTAACAACTGCCTTCCAAACGTGGACTTAGATACAAGTTTTTTTTTTCATTATATGGAGATGGAGCTATAACGAGGAGATTTTCATGAAAAAAACAAATGACGGTTATTTAAAAAAGATCAAGTGGCGTATGATTGACGACAACATGTATGCGCTATGATATGGAAATTAAAAATGTAATAATTGGGTGCTCTCAGAGCACTAATCCTTTCCTCAAAATTTTATTTTGCAAAGATTCGCAATCCCCAAATAGTCGATTTAAAATGAAAATATTCCTTCGAGCACCAAAAGTCCTCTCAAACATTTTTTTCTAGTAACAAAAATCTTCCAAACGTGGACATAGATACAAGTTTTTATTATTATATTGAGCTATAATGAGGAGATTTTCACGAAAAAAAAAACTGTAAATGAATCCGATTTCAAAGGACAAATGACGGTTATTAAAAAAGATCAATTGTCGTATGATTGACGACAACATGTATACGCTATGGTGTGGAAATTTAAAATGTGATAATTGGGTGCTATCAGAGCACTAATCTGTTTTTTCAAAATTATATTTTGCAAAGACAAACAATCCCCAAATAGTCGAGTTAAAAGGAAAATATCTTTCAATGACCAAAAGCGCATATAATTTTTTTAAGTTATATGAGTCCTCCAAATGAGGACTTGGATTGAAGTTATTTTCATTATACGGAGATTAGCATGTGACAAGGTGATGGGATAAGAAAAATGTAAAGGAATCCCTTTTCAAAGGACAAATTAGGGTAATTTTAAATGTGGACCAGTCGGCGTATGACTAATGACAACACACATACGCCATGATATGTAGAAAGCTGAATTTTTTTGAAAGCTGAAATTTTGAGTGAATATCAGATTAAAAATATTTTCAGAGCAATAACCTTTCAGATTAAATTTTTAATCTGAAACCAAAGGTTATTTAAATTTTAAAAGATCCTCAAATATTGGATTATTAAAAATATTTCTTCAAGATCAAAAATTTCTTCATAATATTTTTTTAAGGACCAGCCTTTTAAGCTTGTATTTTAAAACATTTCATACATTTATATGAAAATTGGGGAGTAACGAAAAGATTTCCAATAGGAACAGGAAAGGTTCATTTAATAAAATGGGTAAGCTGGCGTATGACTAACGACAGCATGTATACGCCACAACATCAGCATTTAAACAGGATTTCCGAGGGCTATCAGAACACTTATGTATTGTTTGAATTCGCATTTTTTAAGTGCAAACAATTCTCTAAAATTGGATTCTCAAAAAGTATTTTTCAAGGACCAAAAGTCCATTTAAAATACTTTTTCCAAGGAACACGGTCTTTTAAACGAGGACATAGATACAAGCTATGCCCAATATATAGAGATTAGGGTGTCACGAGGTAATTTTTTTTGTATGAAAATATGTGTCTTTTCATTATGTGCAATGAAAAGATTTCCATAGAAAAAAATAAAATAATCTAATTTCTAATGATCAGCAAAGGTTCATTTAATAAAATGGATCAATTGGCGTATGACTACCGACAACATGTATACGTCACGGTAGGAGCATAGAGGATATGATATATTTTTTCCAAAGAGACATATAGGGGCTCTTTACCACAGTCATAACTTCATGAAAGTAACGATTTCCCAGTCATCAACAGTTGGCGTATGAGTGGCGCCCACATGTATACGCCAGCTAGTCTGAGTGGTGAACTCCCCATAAAATTTTTATTTTTTTAGAGGCTTTTGGTGACATAAAAAATCTTACTCCAGTGACAATAAGTATACCTTCATAACCCTAAATCTGAATTTTGGGGGAGTCCAAGATGCTTTTACCATTGGACCAGGTGTAGTATGATTAACGATAAGATGTATACGTCTCAATATATAAACATATCTCCTCTATTTATTTCGAAGAATATCTCAACTATTTATATTTTTGAAAATGTTCAAGGATCTACATATCCCTAATCGTGTATTTTTATAGGATATTTTTCAGAATTTTTTCTAGGGCCCACTAATAGAAAAATTTTGATTTTTCGAGAATATTTTTTCTATCTCCCCACCCCAATATCGCTCCCTAACTTCGCCTCCTTGAGCCGTTCTACGTTTTGAAATGACTTGTAATTTATTTTCATTTAATTATTTTTTGAACTTTTACACTTGGGCTGGTGGTTTTTTGACTCTAGCCTTTAGTTTTCTTCACCATCGGCGAATGACTTTTCATTGCATACAAATGCACTCGCACACACACACACATACCAATACACACACGCCGACACACACTACGGCCCCGAACACTTACACACTCACTTAGACACTGGAGCAATATTAATGGCTGTAATTAAATTTAATAAACGTTAAGAATATTTTCAACAAAAATTTACGCCATTAAAAATCACAAGGATGAGTGGCCTAGAATAGCTAAGAAAGCTATGGAAGAGTTTGGAAAAATCTCGGCAAGGGAATCCCAAAAAATAAAAAAAAATTGGAAATAAAAAAAATATCGTAAATGGGGTATCAATGATTTTCCAATAAATAAAAAAATTGATTTTTTTATCGCGTTGCTTTTTCTCTCGCAATTTCGTTGAAGAGAGAGAGAGAGAGAGATAGTTTGTATGTGTGTGAGTAAGTGTGTATGTGTGTGTATTTGAAGTGTTAACTATGACAAAATGCATACATTATTTCCGCACGATTAATCAATTGCTGGAGCATGCAATGACGCCACTTTAAATGTTCTGCTCTTTTTATTATTTTTCGGATCAGAGGACAAGCAAAGAAGCAGAGCGAGAGAGAGAGAGAAAAGGACAGCATACAATCTCTTTTTTCCTCTTCATTGCACATTTTTCTTCGGAATATTTTCCCAATTTTCATATGTGCTAGTGTGTGTGTGTGTGTGATTTTTGGAAAACTCCGTAAAAAAGTAAAGCAAACAAATCACCCAAGTCTCGGCAGCAGTAACTTTTCAATGGCAACCAACTGTCAAGGATGCCACTGCAGGTGAATAAAGGAATAACAGCAGGAGTAGCAATAACGTCATTCTCATTCTCATCATCGTCATCATCATTTTTGCTGCTGTTGTACTAACGATGACAATCAACGCTAAGTCAACTATCATTGCATTTGGAAAATATTCTCATCGAAACGTCTGGAGTCTCCAGTCCTTCGTAGCTGGGCAAATGAACGGAATGGCTGATTGCCCTGTAATCCATAATGTTTCAGTGATTGCCATCATTGCTGGCATTGATTTGGGATTATAGGAGGTGGTAGTTTCTTCTTTCGGGTTTAAATTAAATCATATTCTTGGTGAAAGAGGAAATATTTTTGGTATTTAAGAAAGTGAATATTTGGCCAGTGGGCGTATGCGTTCTGACGACAATCATACGCCCCTAGGCATACAGAATAAAAATATAATTTTTGAAAAAAAAAAAAAAAAAAAATTAGGACCATATTCATGTCATTTGGAGGGAATTGGTTACAAGGCCGCATTTATGTCAAATGGGCAGGATTCTTTGGAAATTTTTAAAAATAAATACGCCTGGGATTTTCATAGATTTTTAGAACCATATTTAGTGAACAACTGTGGATTTTTAAAAATTTGTTCAGGTCAAAGAAAGTAGAGCTTTTCGAAATTTTGAAGGTCAATATTCAAGTCAATAGTCCGGAATTTTTTTTAAAAAAAATTGTATTCGAATTTATGTCAAAATTCGTGGATTCTTTAGGAACTTCTTAGGTCAACTTGAGATTTTCGAAGATTTGTAGGGCCATATTCAGGCCAATTGGCGTGGATTTTTATTCCCTCAACAATATGGCTACAGGAGGTAAATATAATTTGATACGACCAAAATGTGCCCCATCGAAAAAACTGTTTTAAACCCTAGATCTCTTTGAAGAAAATCCGTTTCAGGACTTTTGAGTCGATTTAGCTATGTCCGTCCGTCTGTCTATCTGTCTGGCTGGTATGCACAATAACTCTCGAAGGGAGTATTCGATTTGATCCAAACTTGGTATATCGTAATGTGATTATCAAACATAAATCGAGTTCGGAGATGGGCAATATCGACCCACTCCTTCCCACGAAAGGTCCAAATTTTCAAAAAAAAAAAAAAAAAAAAAAAAATATTTTGCTGCACAGAGGAAGAAATGATTTGCCGATTTTGCTTCAACTTTGCAAATCCTAATATTTCCATCAGTGCTAGGTCAATTGCGAAAATGGACAATATCGGTCCACTCCATCAAGAACCTCCCCCACAAAGGGTCAAAATTTTGAATAATCGTAACTCTTATAAAATGTGATGGACGAGTCTGATTGCCTTATAATTTCACACATTCCAATATTTTTACTAAGCCAAAGTCTGGTGGGAAGATGAAATATATCGTTTCACTTCTGTTGGTACCTCCCCCACAAAGGGTCAAAATTTCGAATATTCGTGAAGCTTCTAAAACACGAAATGAACAACCAATTCCATTCAGACTTGGCACATCTCAATATTGCTATCAACCCAAGATCTGTAAAATAGATGGTAGAGGTCGGGCCATTCCTTCTGGTACCTCCCCTAGAAAAGGTCAAAGTTTTGATTAACCAAAACGATCATAAAATTCGGAATAAACATCCGATTCTCTTCATATCTCACACATCTCATTATTTCTGCTAACACAACATCTGCTGTGAAGAAGGTGTATATCGGTTCACTCCTTCTGATACCTACCCCACAAAGGGTCAAATTTTTTAATATTCATGAAGCTTATGTGACGCGAAATTAACATTCGATTTCATTCAGACTTGGCACATCTCAATATTTTAATCAACACAAGAATTGTAATAAAAATGGTAGAGATCGGACCATTCCTTCTGGTACCTCCCCTAGAAAGGGTCAAAGTTTTGAATAACCAAAACGATCATAAAATTCGGAATAAGCATCCGATTCTCTTCATATCTCAGGCATCCCATTATTTCTACTTACACAAGATCTGTTGTGAAGAAGGGGTATATCGGGGCACTCCTTCTCATACCTCCCCCACAAAGGGTCAAATTTTTAAATATTCATGAAGCTTATATGACGCGAAATTAACATCCGATTCCATTCAGACTTGGTACATCTCAATATTGCCATCAACACAAGATTTGATAGAAAGATGGTAGAGATCGGACCATTCCTTCTGCTACCTCCCCCACAAGGGGTCAAAGTTTTGAATGCTCAAAACGATTATAAAATCCGAACTAAGCATCCAGTTTTCTTCAAATTGCACATATTACAATATTTTTACTAACCCAAGATTTAATGTGAAAATGGAATATATCGGTCCACTCCTTCTGGTACCTTCCCCACAAAGGGTAAAAATTTTGAATATCCATGAAGCTCATAAAACATTAAATTAACATCCGATTCCATATCAATATTTCCATCAACACAAGATCAGTTATAAAGGTGGGGAGATCGGACCAATTCCTCTGGTACATCACCACCCCCCCCCCCTCAAATGGTTCAAGATTCAAAAAACAAAACGTTCAAAGGAAACGGAATAAACATCCTATACTCTTCAAATTTCACGAACCTGCAAACATTTTTGCGTAATCACGATCTGTTGTGAATATCAGCGAACCCCTTCTGATACCTCACCCACAAAGGGTCATAATTTTTTAATACTCTCGAAAAAATTCGACGATTTGTCAGCTGAAAATGTGCACCTTCGGTTGGCCATCAGAGCTCAAGCGCCGGCCATGGTGATGGTATGGGCCGCCATAACAGCCGACGGTCGCTCGACTCTCCGCTCATATTTATCGACCGTGACATCAGAATAAATGTCGAATATTATCGCGAAAATATTCTGGAGGGAGTATTAAAGCCTTGGGCAGGCAAACATTTTGGCCGCAAACCATGGACATTCCAACAGGACTCAGCGACATCGCACTCAGCACGCGACACCCAAGAATGGTTACAAAATGAGGTTCCTCGCTTCATTTCCAGCGCACAATGACCACCAAAATCTCCGGATACCAATTCGTTGGACTATTGTTCTGAAGTATTTTGAAAAGCAAAGTTGGCACAAAAAAATGCCAAAGTGTCGATCACCTCAAGCAAGCGCTTCGCCGGGAATGGGGCAAAATACTGCAGAGCAACATTCGAGCAGTGTGTGACGGCGGTTTCATTGGCCGTTTAAGGCCATAATTCGTGCCAAAGGTAAACAATTCGAACAAATCTAAACTTATTCTAGAATTTGATGCTATTTCCGACATTTTTCGCTTTCATTCGATAAATTAAAAAAAAAAAAAATATGGAAAAATTTGTTGCAGTTGTTTTATCCCACCCTGTATCTCATATAAACTATGGGAAGTATTCGATATAGTCCAAATCTGGCACATTGTAATATTTATATCAGTCTTAAGTCAGATACGAATTGGTCAATATTGACCAACTGCTTTGGAAGGGTCAGCCGTTTGAATAATCATAACTCAAGGCTGAGGGCTATACATCTGATGACAAAACCGACCGATACTAGTTTACTTCAGTTTTTTTTTTTTTTTTTGGTAAAAAATTGTAACAAATGGTACATCGGGCGCATAACAGCTAATGTTCATTATACGCCGCCACTAATCCCGTTTAAATCGGTTAGTGTTAAATGTTGGAGATTGGAATACAAAGAAAATTCTTTGGGAATAAATTTAGGAAATTATGTCGGTACATAGACAAACTGAGACTAGAAGAAAAAAAATTACAAAATCTTTAAAATCTATTTAAAATTAGTACCAAAAAGATCAAATGGCTTCCAGTTGTATTTTTTCTTTGGCAACAAATTGAAACAAATGGTACATCGGGTCGTATAACAGCTAATGTTCATCATACGCCCCTATTAACCTTCCACTACAATTTTGTATATTTTAATTTTTCCAGGAGCATAATAATTTTAGTTGAACCCTTAATCCCAAAAAATCCTTCAACACCTTCCCCTATCCCCCCCCCCCCTCCCTCCTTTTCCCAAAACAACTTCAATACCAAAGTGTTAAAAAGTAATTAATTTTGTCTTGTTGTTCTATTTATTTAAATGCGGTTTAAATATGTTATTGCCATAAGCACCATACAACAAGATATGTGTACAAATGTTTGTATCTGTATGTGTATTGGTGTGTTTGTGTGCCTGTGTGTCCACATGACGTTTGTGTACTTTAGTTTGCTGTTTGTGGATATTTAGTTGCTGATATCTCTACCAAAAACAAACTCTGTTATAAATTATTCAGCGAGAGAGAGAGCAATGTGTGTGTGTAACTGTGTGAGTATGTTCGCCTCAGTGTGTGTGTGTGAATGTGTATTTATTGTGTTTACACAATGTAATTCATACACAATACAAATTAATAATCGTTAATATGTTAAAGTAAATATGATCGGACAGATGATTGCCAGTGTGTGGGAGTGTGTGAGTGCAGCTGTGTATTGGTAGTGGTGTATCTGCATATCTGCATTTGTATTTATGAATTACAATTTAAATGCATTTTCATTGCCACAACACGTAAAATAAACAAGAAATCTATAATCGCTTGCTCTCTCATTGCTGTCATCGGCATCAGAGGAACAACAGGACAAAAAATAAAAAAAAAAATGCGACATTTCTCATTGGAGCTAGGGTGAGCAGTTTTTGGCTAAAAGGCAGACAAAAAAATTGTGGGAAGGTAAGGTGGTAGTGCAAGATGGGACCATGGGGGCGAATACGCATTGTCAATACTCATACGCTTCAATGTCCACATAATACAAATATTCATATATTAAAGGTCTTCTGAAGCTTGAGAAAATCTCAGGGATCTTCTGTGGCCTTACAAGACCTTACAAGTCTACCTGGGCTTCAGAAGATCTCATCAATTTTCTGTGGCTTTAATAGACCTCGAAGTTTCACTGAGTCCATAGAACTCCTTGTAGTTTTTCTGAGGCTACAGGAGACCTCATAGATCTTCCGATACTATGAAAGACCTCAGCGGCCTTCTGTGGCTAATAAAGTCCTCAAGGTTGTCCTAAAGCTATAAAAGACCAAAGGTCTTCTGTGGCTATAGATGACCGCAAGGGTCTTCCAGGGCTATAGGAAACCTCAAAAACCGTTTAAGGCTATAGAAGACTTCCAAGGTCTTTCGAGGCTTTAGAGAACTTAAAAGAACTTTTGGGACCATCAAAAAAAAAAAAAAAAAAAACTCAAAGAGCTTCTGGGGTTATAGAAAAATCACAGGGGTCTTCTAAGGCTATAGAAGATCTCAAAGTTCAGAAGTTCTTCTGTGACGGTGGAAGACCCCGAAGGTCTTCTGTGACCGTAGAAGACAAGACTACTCTGAATATAAAAAACCTCCAATTTCTCTTGAGACTATATAAAATGTCTAAAGTCTTCTGTGTCTATAGAAGACCTTCAAGGTCTTTTTTGGCCATAGAAAAACTCTGAGGCCTTTTGTGAGTATGGAAGATCTTTAAGTTCTTTTCTGGCTACAGAAAATAGCATCGATTTTCTGTGACTATAGAAGACCTAAAAGGCCTTCTTTGACTATAGAAGTCCTCGAATGTCTTTTGTGACTATAGAAGACCTCGAAGGTCTTCTGTGACTATAGAAGTCCTCGAAGGTCTTCTGTGACCATAGAAGTGGAAGTTCTTCTGTAGGTATGGAAGTCCAAAAAGGTCTTCTGTGACTATAGAAGAAGGTTTCCTCTGACCAAAGAGGACACCGAAGGTCTTCTGCGACTATCGAAGGTCTTCTGTGACCATAGAAGGCCTCAAGTCTTCTGTGACTATAGAAAACCTCGAAGGTCTTCTGTGATTATAGAAAACCTCGAAGGTCTTCTGTGGCTATAAATGACTTCGAAGGTTTTCTCGGTTTATAGAAGACCTCGAAGGCCTTTTCTGACTATAGAAGACCCCGAAGGTCTTTTGTGACTGTAGAATACAAGACTTCTCTGAATATAAAAAACCTCGAAGTTGTCTTATGACTATATAAGATGTCTAAAGTCTTCTGTGTCTATAGAAGACCTTCAAGGTCTTTTTTGGCCATAGAAAAACTCCGAGGCCTTCTGTAACTATGGAAGATCTTAAAGGTCTTTTCTGGCTACAGAAAATCTCGAAGATCTTCTGTGACTATAGAAGGCCTTCTGTGACTATAGAAGTCCTCGAAGGTCTTCTGTGACCATAGAAGTGGAAGTTCTTCTGTAGCTATGGAAGTCCAAAAAGGTCTTCTGTGACTATAGAAGAAGGTTTCCTCTGACTATAGAGGACCCCGGAGGTCTTCTGTAGAGGACCCCGGAGGTCTTTTCTGGCTACATAAAATCTCGAAGATCTTCTGTGACTATCGAAGACCTAAAAGGCCTTCTGTGACTATAGAAGTCCTCGATGGTCTACTGTGACTATAGAAGTCCTCGAAGGTCTTCTGTGACCATAGAAGTGAAAGGTCTTCTGTGGCTATGGAAGTCCAAAAAGGTCTTCTTCTATAGAAGAAGGTTTCCTCTGACCATAGAGGACCCCGAAAGTCTTCTGTGACTATAAAAGACCTCGAAGGTCTTCTGTGACTATAGAAGACCTCGAAGGTCTTCTGTGGCATTAGAAAACCTCAAGGGTCTTCTGTGACTATAGAAAACCTCGAAGGTCTTCTGTGGCTATAGAAGACCTTGAAGGTATTCTCTTATTATAGAAGACCTCGAAGCTCTTCTCTGACTATAGAAGACCTCAAAGGTCTTCTCTGGCTATAGAAGACCTTGAGATGTTTTTGGGGCTATAGAAAACCTCAAAGGTCTTCTGTGGTTATGGAAGACCACAGGGGTCTTCTAAGGCTGTAGAATACCTCAAAGTTCTTTAGATGTTATAGAAGACCTATAAGGTCTTCTGAGGATGTGAGAGACCTCAAAGGTCTTTTGGGGCCATAGAAAACCTCAAAGGCCTTCTGTGGACCTCAAAGACCTCAGATGAATTCGGAGGCTATGGAAGACCTCAAGGAGCTTTAGTGGGTAAATAAGACTTCAAAGGTCTTATGTGGCTATATTAGACCTCCAAGGCCTTTAAAAGTCCCTGGAATCTTCTGCTGCCATTAAAAATACCCTAAAGTCCTTCTGCGCCTCTGAAATATTTTTGCTTTTCATTTTCTGTAGGACTCATTATGCCATAATCTTTTCAAATAATTTGCCTCCCTTCCCCTTCCTCCTCTCCCACACCATAAAACCTCCTCCCCCATGTCCTGCCTCAAGTGATGAATGTTTAAATATGAACATGCTTAAATACTTGGCAGTTTGTAATAATTCGGGATAATTACATTATTTAAATAACAATAATAATCATAATAATAATAATATTTAATACTGCCACCAGGATAACACTTGTAAACTCACACACACATACTAACACATCCTGCCACATGGTTTTAGGGATGTGGAGTTTAGAGGCCCCGGGCCAAAGCAAGTCCGCTTTGTTTGCAGCTTAAATGTAATTTTAGTGAGGCGGAGAGGGGTTGAACAGCTCTCCACTTATGCCGGTCGATGGCGGTGTTGTGTGTCTGAGAGAGATCACTCATTCGGTCAGTCATTCATGCAGGCATTCATAGAGGACTGGTCATCAGGCATGCCATACAAATGGTTTTGTTGTTTTGGCTGCCCCGCGTCTTTTTTTTGTTGTTTTTTTAAATTCAATTTAATATGGCAGTTTGTAGTTTTTGTTGTTCTTTCTGATGGCTATGATGAAAAATGCTCAAGTGGCATGCTCTCCACTCTCTCTCCCTCTCTTGCTCGTTTTGTAATGTGCCGCCATAGTCCTTTGTGTGTATCTCTGTGTGTGAGTTTGTGTGTGTTTGCTTGCCCGCTGTGTGCTTGAGTTTTGGATGAGTGATGCGTGTTTCCGAAATGTTTGTTTAAATGTTACGCTTAACGTAACAGCGGCCATAAAGTGGTAATTTATACCAGGCACTTGTATGCCATCCTCGGGGCAGTGCTTTTCCCACTCACACATCTCTACACTCAAACACTCAAACACACTCGTACACATACCCATGCACTTTGCTGTAGTTCATGACTTTGGTGTTTGTTTTTATAGCTGCAGCCGGGCATCGCATTTGTTTGGAAGCGTTTGTTTTTTAATATGAATAATACAATATCATCATTTACAAAAGCACCCAGGCACTTTAGACTACCTCCTCCCCCTGTCCGAACTGCCCCTCAGCCATGCTCATATAAATATGTTAAAAATTAAAATGCATTTGCATAGAGGGCATTTATTTACAATGATTTTTGGGGGGAAACATTTTTGATGGTCAGGCTTCTGATACAGTGGGTTCGTATTAGTTAGACAAATGAAAATAATTCGGAAGATGGCTTACTTATGAAAAAATATAGATTTACATTGGGTTGAAAATGGGACCATGGGCGCATATGTGTTTCTAATACTCATACGATTCGACGTCCTTAGACCTCAAAGTTCTTTTGAGACCATATAAGCCATCAGAGGTCTTATGTGGCTATAGAAGGCCTCAAAGGTCTTCTGTTGCTATAGAAGACCTTAAAGATCTTCTGTGGCTATAGAAGGCCTCAACGGTCTTATATGGCTTAAGGAGACCCCAAGGGTATTCTGTGGCTATAGAAGATCTCTGGAGTCTTCTGCGGGTATAGATGACCTCAAAAGTCTCCTGTGGCTATAGAAGACCTCAAAAGTCTCCTGTGGCTATAGAAGATCTGATAGGCTTTCTAAGCCTTCATTAGGCCCCAGGTGTTTTCTGCGGCTATTGAAGACTTCAAAGATCTTCCGTTGCTATTGAAGACCTCATAGGCTTTCTGGGCGAAATTTTTAGTTATTAAATTTTTAGTTTTTAAACTTTTAAACCCCATATTTCGACGTCCTTTAAAATGTGTTAAAATGATTCGCGTTGAGACAGCAACGAGCTCTTGGAAAAATATTCACATTAATGGGTATTTGCCCCTTAAAAATTGTGAAAAAGTTCCAGATTTGATATATTTTTGTTCTTGAACAATGTGCTATGGAAGGCCTCAACGGTCCTCTGTGGCTATAGAAGACTCCAAGGGTCTTCTGGGACTATAGAAAACCTCAAAAATCGTATGTGGCTCTAGAAAGGCCTCCTAAGCCTTCACAAGGCTTTTCTGCGGCTATTGAAGACTTCAAAGATCTTCCATGGCTATTGGAAACCATTAGGTTGGAGATGGGACCATGGGCGCATACGTATTGTTAATATTTATAAGTTTCGACTTCAGAGTACTTTTAAGATTACATAAGCCACAAGAGGTGCTATAGAAGGCCTTAACGGTTTTTGTTGCTATAGAAGGCCCCAAGGGTATTCTGCGGCTATGTAGTAGACTTTAAAGGTCTCCTGTGACTATAGAATACTTCAAGGATCTTCTGTGGCTATAGAAGACCTCAAAAATCTAATGTGACTCTAGAAGACCTTCTTAGCCTTCACAAGGCCAAGGGCTTTTCTGCGGCTCTTGAAGGCTTCAAAAATCTGGCTATTGGAAATTTCTGGTAGAAATTTGTAAGTTTTAAACTTAAAAATCTGTAAATATATCCTTTAAAAGACCATATTTCGATGTCCTTGAAAATGTCCTTTAAAAAAGAATTAAAATGATCCGTGTTGAGACAGAAATCAGTTCTTGGAAAAATATTCACATTAACGGCCATTTTGCCCTAAAAAATGAAAGAAATGTGCTATAGAAGGCCTCAAAGGTCCCCTCAGGGGATCCTGTGGCTATAGAAGACCCCTGGGGTCTTCTGCCGGTATAGAAGACCTCAAGAGTTTTCTGTGGCTATAAAAGACCTGAAAACCTTCTAAGCCTTCACAAGGCCAAGGGCTTTTCTGCGGATCTTGAAGACTTTAGAGATCTTCCGTGGCTATTGGAAGCCTCAAAGTCTTTCTGGTGGAGATTTTTAAGTTTTAATTTAAAAATCTGAAAATGTATTTTTTAAAAGCCCATATTTCTATGTCCTAGAAAAAATGTCCTTTAAAAAAGTATTAAAATGACCCGCGTTGAGACAGCAATGATCTTTTAAAAAATATTCACATGAACGGGAATTTGGCCCTTAAAAAATGTGAAAAAGTTGCAGATTAAAGATATTGTTGTCCTTGAAAAAATGTCTACGGCTATAGAAGACTTCAAATATTCCCCGTATTTTTGAATAGACCTCAAAGGCTTCTTAGGTTCTAAGTTTAGAAATCAAAAAAATATTTTCTTTAAAAACCCTTATTTTGATGTCCTGGGAAAAGAGTCCTTGAAAAAATATTAAAGACAAATTTGTCCTTGAACAATATGCTATGGAAGGCTTCAACGGTCTTCTATGGCTATAGAAGAAGCCAAGGGTATACTGCGGGTTCAGAATAAAGGATATTTTGGTCCTTGAACAATGTTTTCTAAAAAAATTCAAATTTTTTTCTTGAAAAATATTCTTAAAAGTTCACCTTTCGTAATTCAGATGGTCCTTCAAAAGACAATGAACGATTCAGGTTTTAAAGGATTTAGGTGCTTAATTGACTACAGAAGTTCTCGAAAGTCTTCTGTGACCATCGAAAACCTTGAAGGTCTTCTGTGACTATAGAAAACATCGAAAGTCTTCTCTGACTATAGAAGACATCGAAAGTCTTCTCTGACTATAGAAGACATCGAAGGTCTTCTGTGACTATGGAAGACAAATAATTTTCGATATCCATTTGAGACTTGTAAAATATTTTGGAAAAATCATGTAGTTTATCCTTAAAGAAATGTCCTAAAAATCGACATTTAGTCCTTGAAAAATATTATTATAAAGATTTACCCAAAATGATGTTAGTCCATGCAAATATAGTCCCTAAACATCCGGTTGAAGGGATCTGGAGACCTAGAAATATATCCTTAAAAAATGTTCAATTAATTTATATGACTTTTAAGTTTCCAAATTTCTCCCCAGGCTCCACTGTGCCCCCTGACCTCTAAGGCAAATGACAAAAATGTAATTTTTCTTGTGAATATGGGACAACTCTGTGGCTATTACATGGCTTCATGTAACGCCAAAAACTCTGTGGCTATTACATGGCTTCATGTAACGCCAAAATTTTGTGTTGACACTCGCACACACACACACACACCTTAATGTAAATGTATTACAACAATAAATTAATTGCCACCAAATATTGCCGTTAATGAGAAGGAACGGAAACATATGAATAACCTTGAGCTAAGAACGAAAAGATAGTAATTAACGATGTGAGGCAAAATTGACGTTCGGCAGATGAATTTGTGGCATGATATTGCAAGGCAATGAAGAAATTACAATTTTATATTGGCGATGTTAAAAGAGAGTTAGCTGTAGGGAAAAAGAGATATTTTGAGACATGGGAAGCTGGTCGTGTACATGTTGCCGTTACTCATACGCCGCAGGAAGAAATTTTGTAAAATAACTTCAAATGCTTAAAATTCAATTGGAACCCCTTTCTGAAATCCTAATTTTCGATCCAAGCAGCTAAAAGTCGTTCAACAGATCCTTTTGAGGTATTTTCGCGTTATAATTATTGGTCGTATACGTGTTGCCGTTATTCATTTTTCAAAACAAATGGATATCTTGATTTTCAAGGACCGACAGTCAATGAAGAATTTACATTTTTTTATTGAAAATATTGAAAGAAATAAAGCTGCAGGGAACAAAGAGTTTTTTAAGGCATGAAATGCTGGGCGTATAGTTGTTGACGTTATTCATACGCAGGTGAACTAAGTTTGGAAAAATAACTTAAAAGTGTTTGAAGTTCAATTCAAACCCCTTCTGAAATCATAATTTTCAATCAAAACAGGTAAAAGTGGGACAGCGGGTTGTTTTGAAGTATTTTTTAGAGTTAGTATGGATCGTATACGTGTTGTCGCATTCAAACGCTTTTTTCATTAAAAATGGATATTTTGATTTTCAATGACCGACAGGCAATGACGAAATTGTATTTTATATAGGCAAATTTTTAAAGAAATCTAGCTTCAGGAAAACAGCGATGTTTAGATTTAGGGGAATCTGGGCGTATACGTATTGTCGTTACTAATACGCCGAATAAAAAAGTTTGGGAAAATAACTTCAAGGTGTGCTAACGTCTATTGCATCACCTTCTGAAATCCAAATTTTCGATCAAAGCAATTAAAAGTCGTTTAACGGTTGATTTAGAGGAAATTTTGGATAATGACCATGGGTCGTATACGTTTTGTCGTTATTCATACGCCCAAAGGCATGGAAATTATTTGTTCTCAATAAAAATGGATATTGTGTATTTAAAGGATCGACAGGTTATGAAGAGATTACATTTGATTTTGAGTTTTGAGAAACTAGGCGTATACGTATTGGCGTCACTCATACGCTGCAGAACAAAATTTGGAAAATTACTTCCAGTTGTTCAAAATTCTATTGCAATACCTTCTGAAATCGTAAATGTCGATCAAAGAAGTTAAAAGACTTTCAACGGGTACTTTTGGGGTATTTTCGTTAAATAATCATGAAACGTATACGAGTTGTCGTGATTAATACGCTCCAAGTGCATAGAGATATATTTTTCCCCAATAAAAAGGGATACTCAGATTCTCAAGGATCGACAGGCAATGAAGAAATTACTTTTTATTTTGGCATTTAGCTACAGTTTGGAAAGCAGGATGTATACCTGTTGGTGTTTCACATAACCTGCTGAACAAAGTTTGAAAAAAATTAGTTCAAGGTGCTTAAAATTCAATATTTGTTCTTTCTGAAATCCTAAGTTTCCATCAGAGCCGCTAAAAGTCGGTCAATGGATCATTTTGAAGCATTTTCGATGAATAATTATGGGTCGTATACGCGTTGTCGTTATTCATACGCTCTAAGGCCAATAATTGATTGTCAAAAAAACTGTATTTTTTAAAAATAATTTCAAGGACTAACAGCCAAAACTAAAAACTATTTAAACCTGGATTTTCCAAGAGTTTTTGTTTTGGAAAAGACAATACGTTAAACGATGGTTTTTTTGAAAAATTTTCAAGGATCTATTGTCCCTAAAATGGTAGTTTTAAAATATATGCCAAGTACAAAGGACTTGCATTCCTTTAAACGAGGATTTTCTATGAATATTTTTTTAAGGATTAACTGCCTTTGAATCTTTGATTTTAAGATTTTCGAAGCCAAACCGTACTTTGAATGTGAATTTTCTAAGATTTTTTAAGGACCAGGGGCTGAATTCTGGTTGTATGAAAACATGAAATGAAAAATATTTTCTTTAAAAAATTTTTCATTTGACATTTCATTCCTTTATAAAAGTTTTCATTTCACTTTTTCATAGAACGAGAATTGAGGGCCAGCATTGCGAATTTGAGAGAATTTTTCAAAAATATTTTTTTTTTGATTCGAACATAAACTTTCCTCGAAGAGTTTTTTTAACGACATTTTCAAAGGCCATTATCAAAGGATGTTCGTTTTTTGAAGCCCCTACAGGATTTTTTTTGGATTTTTAAAAAAATATTTCTTAAATCAAAAATTCGTTTTTATTATATCTTTCACTTGCTTTGATCTGAAATAAAAAAATCAGCAGCCATTAACGATATCGACAGCGTAACATATGTGAAGCTGACAAGCAAATACAGACAGTCTTCAAATAAAAATTTGATGATAAATCAATTTTTCTCCCTTTTCAGGGTGATGGAAAACTTTTCCCAAACATTAACAAAAGAAAAAACTTTTTCATGTTCGATTTGCTAATCATGTCGATATTCATAAGTTTGTGTTTCTGCTGCTTTTTTTTGCCAACTAATGCCTTTGCTGGAGTTTTATGAGGCTAATATTCTTTTTTTCTAATAACTTTTAACCAGCCATTAAATTTATGACAATAAAACTCCTAAAAAGAATTATTAATGAAAAAAAAAAACAGAAAGGGAAATGAATATTGGTTAGGAACATATGGGTCCAAGGAGTGATTAAAACTAAAGCCTGAAATCCATAAAGAAGTTCATATGATGGAAGTTATTATTTTATCCCGGTTTCCATTATCCTTGCCGGCATTCATTTATCATATGACATTGCATTGCTGGCTAGGCAGTTAGATAAGAATGGAGAGGGGAAAAGCGGAAGAGAAAAGAAAAATAACAAATAAATGGGAGAGATTGTAAAGTAATTGTTGTGGTCCTTTTTTCCTAGCTTCCCCCTTAAGCCAATTGCTGCCATGTTATGGGAAATGCAATTTGAAATATAAAATCAAATGAAATGCTCTGCCAGCTGAACAATTTTGCATGCACAATCACCTTCATTTGTCCTTTTTCAGGATTTGCCCAGAGGGAAGAGTTACTTGTGTGAGCTATCCCTTGGATTTTCTGTTGTAAAAAACGAACTTCATCTCCAGTCATCTAGCCATCGGATGATGTCGTAAACCCCAAGACTGCCGGCTAACTGCAGCATAAACCGTCTACAGAGTTATTGCTACAACGGAATAGGTAGTTGATGATGGACAGAATCGTCATAGGATTTCATTCTAAGGTTATGATGCCAACATATCAATTTTATATATTTTTTGAGGTAATCTGAGAAGAGATTTAAAGGAGATTTAACATATGTATGCGCCAGTCATATTTCTTGTTGAGGGGTGGGAGTGCGGAAAATAAATATTCAAGAAGAAAATGGGAAAATGTTTGTTCAGTAATTGGTAATCTGTGCTTATTGTATGTCTATAAACAATTCTTGGTTGGGGCGTATGAGTATTGCCGTTGTTAATACGCCCCCTTTACCAAAATTTAAAATGAATATCAAAGTTGGTGATTAGTATAAAGGAATATTCCGATTATTTTTTTTTTAAGTCTATGTTGGGAAGGGTGTGAAATGCCCTTAAAATGAACTCTTCAAGGATGATCCTTGACAAATTTGAAACAGCAGACTCTTTGGTCCAAGGTTTTCCGCGGCACATTAAGACATTTACTTAAAAAGGACGTTTCAAAGGTTTTTGGCCCTTGAAAAATGTATTAAAAGATTGTCCCGTGAAAGAAATTTAAAGATGTGAAGCATTTGACAAATACTTGTTAAAATTCGACAATCAACAAATTCCAGAGACCCTGAAAAAATATTCGTTTGAAAATATATTCTTGAAAAATCACATTTAAAAAGCTTTGAATCCTTGATAAATTTCCTTTAAAGTGTTTTTTAATTTTTAGAAAATATTCTTAAACAAATTATTTAAAATATTAAGAGTCCTTGAAAAATACGAGTCGTAAAATAGGCGTTTTGAGTGCATAAATATATTCTTCAAAAATTGAAGATAAAATGTCTTTTGGTCCCTAAAAATACAGATTAAAAATCGTCGTAGGTAGATCATTTGGTCCTCAAAAAATGTCGTTAAAATTCCAAGATAAAGTTTTGGATTTTTAAAACGTATGTTTAAAAATCCAAATTTTAGGGTCTTTCACGTCCTTGAAAAAACATTCTTCAAAAATCCATATTTTATGGACAGATAGTCCTTAAGAAAATATTATTAAAAAGGTCTAAGTTTTGAAGATGATCAAGGATATTAAAAAATTACCCTAATGACCATTAAAGAAAATTGTAAAAAATTTAAAAAAAAAAATGGAAAATCTTCAGCTGTGAGTCCTTGAAAATATATTCTTTAAAAATCCCCATTTGAAGGGTTGTGAGACCTTAAGAATAATAATTTTAAAGATAATTTGGTCTTTAATGAAATATTCTTTAAAAATTCATGTTTAAAGGTCCTTTGGTCCCTGAAGAGATATTCATTAAGATCTCAGGTTTGGAATACTCTTGGTCTTCTTTAAAGAATCCACATTTGAAGGGAATTTTGGTCCTTAAAAAATAGTCTTTAAATAATCCACGTTTGGAAGGCCTTTTGATCCTTGAATTCAGGTTTGGAATACTCTTGGTCTTCTTTAAGGAATCAACATTTGAAGGGCATTTTGGTCCTTAAAAAAATAGTCTTTAAATAATCCACGTATGGAAGGCCTTTTGATCCTTGAATAAATATTCTTTAGAAATTAGGACTCTTGATCCTTGAAAAATATATTCTTTAAAAATCACCGTTTGAAGGGCTGAGAGTTTTTATTTTTTAAAGATAACGTTTAAAGATCTATTGGTCCTTGAAGAAATATTTTTTTTTTAAATTCACGTTTGGAGGACTCTTGGTCCTTGAAAAATTTTTCTTAAATAATCCTAGTTTTCAGGGCCTTTTGATCTTTAAGTTCTGGAGAACTCTTTGTCCTTGAAAAAATGTTGATTGAATAATCCATGTTTAAAGATCGGTTAGTCTTTGAAGAAATATTGTTTAGAAATCCACGTTTAAAGATCTGTTGGTCCTTGAAAAAATGTTCCTTTAATAACCAACGTTTGTAGGGGTTTTTGGTCCTCGAAAATGTATTTTTTAAATAATCCGCAAGCGAAGGTCGGTTGGTCCTTGAAAATATTATATGCTAAAAACCCACATTTAAAGGACTTTGAGTCCTTGAAATATATTTTTGAAAAATGCTATTTGAAATGGGCTTTTTTTACCTTGAATGTATTTCTTAATAAAAAATAAACGAATAAAATTCTGCTGGTCATTTGGGTTGGTTCTTAAAGATTTTTTTTAATTCCTTAAAAATATAATCCTTTCAAAAAACACATTTAAAGGAATTTGAGTCCTTGAAAAAATATTTTTTAAAAGGCCTGATGGTTCTTGAATAGAAGTTCCTAAAAAACCCATATTTCTAAAGGTCTGATAGTCCTTGAAGAGAATTCCTTTAAATATCCAAGTTTACAGGGCTGCTAGTCCTTGAAATGAATTCCTTTAATAATACAAGTTTAATAGCCTATGGTCTTTTTAAAAATTTTCTTTTTAAAGTTGTAAGGTTCTTGAAAAAATGGTTACTTCGAATTCCTTGACAGGGGCTATTATTGTCCTAAAAAATGGGATTGAAGTGACAAGGTCGTACTTCTTAGGGTCTCTGACAAATATTCTTAATCTCCCAAGATTAAATTTTTTTTTTTGTTTTTCCTTAAGATCTAATATTTAGGGTAACTGTATTTTAACAATCGAGCCCAGAAATGTTATAAAATTTTAAGGCACTGTGCGCCTCTATATACATTTTTTTTAACAGAAAATGGTTTTTTGACTCCCTCTGAGTCCCTAAAAAAATATTCTTAAAATCTCCAAGTAATATATATCAAAGAAATATGAAAAAATGTTCTATATGAGTCTACACATTGAGACAGAGGGTCCATTTTAAAGCATTCTCAAAAATCTATTAAAATGTTTGCTTGACCTTAAAATATTTTTCTTCAAAAAACCAAGTTTAAAGGGACCTATGTTCTTGGGAAAATATTCAAAAAGTCCAAATTTAAACGATCAGATGGTCCCTGAAAAAATATTGTAAAAAATTCTTGTTAAGGACCAATAGGTTATTGAATAGATGTGCAATTGTGTTCGTTGGTGCGTATAACTATTGCCATAAATCATACGCCCACCTGAACAATCACACGTTTTATTTGGAAAATTGCAAAACGTTTTTACACTCTTATCGACTTTTAATACAAATCCTTTGATATCGGCAGCTAATATGATTTGGTAGGAAAGTTATGATTTCTTTTGTCAATAGACCGCCTATGACTCCTCCCAGAAAATCACAGAGGAGGGGAAATAATTCCAGTTAACTGCAACATATGTGGAAAATGTTGATTTATTCCGAAGTAGAAGTTTTTCACCTGGATTTTTATTTTTCGATTTTTTTCTGGTCTTCTTGGTAGGGAAAACCCAAGCCAGAAGTTTTTTTGAAGTATTGAAAACCACGTAATGTGGTGTGGTAAAGTTTTCCAAAAGAAAGTTTATTTTTTCTAAGGAAAAAAACATGAAAAGAAACTTGTAGCATTTGTTGGTAATAAGCCCAGCTACTAGTGGGTGTATGCATGTGTGTGAAGTAGTTTGGAGGGAGTTTCTTGAACTGCACTTGTTTTGCGGTAAACTCCCAAACAATGAGAGCGTTTCCAAACATACCTCCCAGATTATCCTTACATGTCATGTGAAAACCGAATTATACGCAGCTGAATGTACATATCTGTGTCCGTCCCTCGGTGTGACTGTCTCTCTGCCTGTCCGTCCATCCGCCCATGCATGTGGCAACGAAGTAGGCGGATAATATTTAATGTTTTCTAATGGAAAAACTTTGTAAAACGCAAAGAGTTTATTGTAAACGGAAGGACGCAAGGACGAAGTTTAACAGCTGTAAAACTTATGACCAAGAGGAAAGAGAGAGAGAGACAAAGACACACACCCACACATACGTGGCTGAGATGATGTATGTGTGTACGCATGGAGACATTTATAAAACGATTTAAAACTAAAATCGACCCCTCCTTTACTTACCTACTTCGCCACGGCACCATAGTAGCGCTGCAGTGACAAATGGGGTTAAAAGCTGTTTGTTTTTCTCGCAGTTCATTCCCTGTTTTTTTCTTTTCGGCTGAATTCTGAAGTTGTTTTAAATCTCCGATGTTGTGTTTTCTTTGGCTGTTGCAATTCTTTTCGGCTTTGTTAGGGTTTCTTTTCTTCCTTTTTGCCAAGGGAGGGGGTGAGAGTGCTAGAAGCCTGAAGGAATTGCCAAATGTAAGGATTTTTTAGCAAATAGTACTTAAGTATTTTTTTGTTGAAAAAAATTATTGGGAAAATAAGTAGAAGCAAAGATAGGCAAGGATATCAAGAAGATACCCTAAAGGTCCTTGAGGGATTAATTTAAAAGTAATATTAAAAAAATTAAAAAAAAACTTCATTTAAATGATTTGAATGACGATCCTTGGAATAATGTATTTTAAAAGTCCACGCTCTTTTGGTACTTGAAGAAATCTTTTTTTAAAAATCCAGATTTAAAGGTTCTTTAGTCCTTGCTGAAATATTCTTTTAAAACCACGGATTGCTCCTTTAAGAAATATTCTTCATAAATCGAGGTTTAAAGGTCCTTTGTTCCTTGAAGAAATATTCTTTAAAAGTCCAGGTTTAAAGTTACTTTGGGCCTTGAAGAAATATTCTTTAAAAGTCCCGGTTTTAAGGTCGTTTGGTCCTTGAAAACATATTCTTTAAAAATCAAGGTTTAACGGACCTTTGCTTCTTTAAGAAATATTTTTTGAAAATCGAGGTTTAAAGGTACTTTGGACCTTTTAGAAATATTCATGTTTAAATGTCTTTTGATCCTTGATGAAATATTCTTTAAAAATCGAAATGAAAAGGTCCTGTGGTCCTTTGAAAAATATTCTTTAAAAGTCCACGTTTCGTCCTTGAAAAAATATTCTTTAAAAGTCCACGTGTAAAGGTTCTGTGTTCCTTTGAAAAAATATTCTTAACAAAACCACATTTGGTCCTTGAAAAAAAAAAAAAAAAATTAAGTCCACGTTTGGTCCTTAAAAAATGTTCCTTAAAAGTCAACGTTTGGTCCTTGAAAAAATATTCTTCAAAAATCCAGGTGTAAAGGTCCTGTGGGCCCTTAAAAAATATTCCTTAAAAATCCACATTTGGTCCTTGAAAAAAAAATTTTAAAAGTCCACGTTTGGTCCTTGAAAATTTTTCCTCAAAAGTCCACGTTTGGTCCCTGAAAAAATATAATAAAAAATATTCTTTAAAATCCACGTTTGGTCCTTTTTTGAGTCCTTGAAGAAAATCCACATTTGGTTCTCCTTTGAGTCATTGAAAAATATTCTTTAAAAGTTCACTTTTGGCCCTACTTTGAGTCCTTGAAAAAAATATTCTTTAAAAATCCACGTTTAATCCTTCTTTGAGTCCTTGAAAAAATAATCTTTAAAAATCCACGTTTAAAAATCTTTTGGTCCCTGAAAAAATATTATTTAAAAATTCAAGTTTGGTCCTTCCTCAAGCCCTTGAAAAAATATTCTTTAAAAATCCACGTTTGATTCTTCTATGAATCCTACAAAAAATCTTCTTAAATTAATCCACGTCTAGTCCTTCTTTTAATCCTTGAAAAAATATTCTTTAAAAATCCACGTCTAGTCCTTCTTTTAATCCTTGAAAAAATATTCTTTAAAAATCCACGTCTAGTCCTTCTTTTAATCCTTAAAAAAATATTCTTTAAAAATCCACGTCTAGTCTTTCATTTAATCCTTGAAAATATATTCTTTAAAAATCCACGTCTAGTCCTTCTTTTAATCCTTGAAAAAAATATTAAAAATCCACGTCTAGTCCTTCTTTTAATCCTTGAAAAAATATTCTCTAAAAATCCACGTCTAGTCCTTCTTTTAATCCTTGAAAAAATATTCTTTAAAAATCCACGTCTAGTCCTTCTTTTAATCCTTAAAAAAATATTCTCTAAAAATCCACGTCTAGTCCTTCATTTAATCTTTGAAAATATATTCTTTAAGAATCCACGTAGTCCTCCTTTTAATCCTTGAAAAAATATTCTTTATTTAAACATCCACATCTAGTCCTTCTTTTAATCCTTGAAAAAATATTCTTTAAAAATCCAAGTCTAGTCCTTCTTTTAATCATTGAAAAATATTATTTAAAAATCCACGTTTAAACCTCAAAACCTTAAAAAATATTTTCAAAAATCCACGTTTGGTCCTTCTTTGGGTCCCAATTTTCTTCAGTTAATCCACGTTTGGTCCTGCTTTGAATCCTTGAAAAAATGTTCTTCAAAAATCCACGTCTAGTCCTTCTTTTAATCCTTGAAAAAATATTCTTTAAAAATCCACGTCTAGTCCTTCTTTTAATCCTTGAAAAAATATTCTTTAAAAATCTACGTCTAGTCCTTCTTTTAATCCTTGAAAAAATATTCTTTAAAAATCCACGTTTAGTCCTTTTTTAATCCTTGAAAAAATATTCCACGTTTGAACCTCAAAGACCTCAAAACCTTGACAAATATTTTCAAAAATCCACGTTTGGTCCTTCTTTGGGTCCTAATTTTCTTTAGTTAATCCACGTTTAGTCCTGCTTTGAATCCTTGAAAAAATATTATTCACAAAATCCACGTTTGGTCCTTCTTTGAGACCTTCAAAAAAATTCTTTAAAAATCCACGTCTGGTCCTTTTATGAGTCCTTAGAAAATATTCTTTAAAAAGCCATGGTTGGTCTATCTTTGAGTCCTTACAAAAAAACTGTTCAAAAATCCACGTTTGGTCCTTCCGTGAGCCCTTGAAAAAAATCTTTAAAAATCCACGTCTGGTCCTTCTCTGAGTGTTGAATTTTTTTAAGTCCACGTTTCGTCCTTCTTTGGGACCTTAAAAAAATGTTTAAAAATCCATGTTTGGTCCTTATTTGAGTCCTTGAAAATATATTCCACGTTTTTAAGGACTTTTGGTCCTTGAAGAAATCTTCTTTAAAAAAACGGGTTTTAAGGATATTTGGTCCTTGAAAAAATATTCTTTAAAAATCCATGTTTTGAAAGAATTTGGTGCTTGAAAAAATATTCTTTAAAATATACGTTTTAAGGACTTTTGGCCCTTGAAGAAATTTTCTTTAAAAATTCACGTTTTGGAGGACCTTTAAAAAATCCGATGTTTCTCTTTAAAAAAAAAAATTAAAAATCCTCGTTTTAAGGTCAGATGGTTAGGTCAGAAAAAGCGTTCTCTCAAAATCTATGTTTGGTCCTTGAAAGTGTTTTTTTTTATAAATCCACGTTCCCTGATTTTTCCCCAACATTTTTGAAAACGTATGCCCTTCTCTGTAGATCACAAAGTAATACAAAAAGTTCGCAAAATTTAAGATATTTGAAAATTGAACAGCTTAGGCAGTGAAGTAAGGACCTCAGCAGGGGGTGTTGTGCTACCGAAAAATTGGAAAGAGGTAAATCGTTTTCAGTTTATTTTTCATTCTTCTTCTTTTTTTTAGCAATTCTTTGTAACAACTCACATTGCCATTACATTGGCAATTGAAAAGCCCACTCCCAATGCCTTCCCCTGCAACAACAACAACAACACCATCTGTGACAACAAAAAGTAACAACTCATTGCTCAAGTGTTTTAAGTGGTTTTCATAGTTTGTTTTTTCTTTTGCTGGCTTGTGATTTGTGTTTTTCTCTCTCGGAGGTAAAAAAAGCGATTGTTAAGCCCTTCTGGTTGTTGTTGCTGTTCTTGGTACTGCTTCTGTTTTTTGTCATTCTTCTAGAATAAATACTTTTTAATGCCGTCATTTTCTTTGCTGGGGAAATGATGGCAGAAACAGAAAAAAAAGTAACTCCCTCACAACAAATCAAAGCTGAATTTCACAGGAACAAGGAGTTAGGGTGTGTGGAGGCTGGGGCAATGCCTAAACGAGTTGAAAGCACTTCCTAAAAATCAAACTTAATCTTGTGATTTTTGCCTTTGATCCACTCCACCGCCTCCACCTTTGCTGCAGGGTGTATTTTTCCATGCCGTGCCCATTCCTGGCTAACTTTGAAATGAATAATTCTTCGACTTTTGCCGGGAAGCAGCAGCAGCAGCAACACAACACATTGTTGTCCAAAGAATTTGAATAGGAAAAAGCAACGACAAGAGGAGGAGTTTGTTGTTGTTGTAGCTGTTGTCCAGCTTAGGTATTAATGGGATTCTTTTCTCTCAAGCCATTACATCTGGCCATATTACACATCGACCTTATACACTTATTGGGATTTACAAGTCAATTCGGTTAATGGTTTTCCAGCAAAAAGAGGGAGGAGAGAGGAGACAAAAATTTTGGCATAACACTGAAAGGAGAATTTGAAGATTTTTTCATTTTAGGCATATGACTAATCTATCTGGGTGTGGCAGCAGGTCAGTAACTATCAAATCCTGGTAGAAAAGAAAAAAAATCAGTAAAGAATTTCGTTGGAAGAAATTAGAATAGATCCTCATGCTTTCGGCAAAAAATGTAAAAATACTCAGGTCCTTGAAAGAAATTATTTCAGATATCCTTAAAACCTAGACAAAATAATAAAAAAATGCCCTACAGGTCGTTCAAGAAAGTACCTAGAAATCTATTTTCCTTTTATAAAAATCGTCAGTTTGTAATGTGGTTTTCTTGTCGGCTGATGTAAGCTCTGCTGTACCCAGGATCTCCATAAGGACCTGTTAAACCTTGTGAAATATGAAGAGGAGATTTTTTTAATTTTCTGGGGCCTTGAAGAAATATATATTTTATTGATTTTGCTACGCGTTTAGAGAAACCATAAGATGAATATGATAAATAGGGTGGAGAATGGACTTCGGAGGTGCCCGGTTATTCGATTTGGAGTTGTTTCGGGACTCGATGTTTACGGTGAACGATTCGTGGATAGTAGGTAACTATTTAATGTCGGATTATTTACGATTTTGTGGTTGATTTGAAGCGTTATAAGCCGACGATTAGAAGGTGATCGGGAACTCGTGGGTGACCGTCGAGTGTTAACAAGAGCGACAGATCCGGAATCACGATGTCTGTGTTCTGAGTGACGCTGGTGTGCGGAATGTTGACAATTTGAAGGTAAACGGAAACTTGTGGATGGTCGCCAGATGTTTATTTGTGTAGGAGATCAATTGCGAGCTTCATGTTCGTATTGACGATTTGAAGGTGATCAGGAACTTTTGGTCGTCGGTTGACGGTGGTTTGAAGGTTATCAGGTATCGGTGCTTTTAGTGGCGTCAGCGTTCGGGATAGAGACGATTTGGAGGTAATCAGGAGCTTCCGTGACAGGTCATCGGGCTGGGAATTTGTGAATAGTCGCCAGATGATTACTTGTGCAGGAGATCAGGAATTGCGCGTTTCATGTTCGTAGTGACAAGTTCAAGTTAATCAGGAACTTTTGGTCGTGGCTTGTCGACGGTTTAAATGTTGTCAGGAATAATGAGGTTGGTGCTTTTTGAGGCGTCAGCGTTCGGGATAGAGACGATTTGGAGGTAATCGGGAGCTTCCATGACAGGTCATCGGGCTGATAATCGACGTTTACGATGTAGGTGGTTGGGATGTTGAGGACCAGGTCTTCGGCGGACGGGTTGAAGACTCGTGGCCTAATCGATAGGGGAAGGTAGTTCACTAGAGATTTGTTCGGGAGAAGTTGTCCTACAAATCGTCTTAGATTGTCCGTTTTCGCAGCTCAGCAGTTTGGGCAGGTGATATTTTCAGGAGCGGTTGTCCAAATCTTCTAAGATGGTTCAAGATTCGTTCGGGTATACTCGGAAGTCGATCTCTGGACCTTCGCAGATGAATGGGAATTCTTTCGGGTTCGGCACTTCACGATGGGTATGTTCAGGCTTGGCTGTTTGGACCGTCAGCAATGACTAAGACACTATTCTAGCTAGCACTGCGGTTTATGGCTACCTCTAATTAACTACCAATGTTTGAGCTATGATACGGTATAACGAGCCGAAGCTCCTGTGGAAAAACGAGCCGAAACTCCTGCAAGACAGCGTGGCGTGGCTCCTGGGAAACAGGGAGATGAAGCTGACGCCCCGTGTGAATTATCGGCCACTCAGCTCAATGATAGCCATATACCCTCACTTAGAACATGCTGCAGCCAAAACATGCCTCACCGAATAAACGATTTTAGACCCTAACAATTTTCGATCACAATCAGTTTCAGAACATTTTGAGTCGATTTAGCGAGGTCCGTCCGTCTGTCTGTCGTAACTCTCGAGGGAAGTATGCGATTTGGTCCAAACTTTGTATATATCGTAATACTATTAACAAACTTAGATCGAGTTCAGAGAGGGGCAATATCGGTCCACTCCTTCCGGCACCTCCCAAAAGGTCGAAATTTTCAAAAAAAAAAAAAAAAAAAAAAAAAATGCTGCATAGAAAGAGAAAAAATAATCCGTTTTTGCTCCAATTTATAAATCTAATATTTCTATCAATGCAGGTGCGAAAATGGACAATAGCGGTCTACTCCCTCAAGTATCTCCTCCCCAAAGGGTCAAAATTTTGAATAATTGTAACTCTTGTAAAATGTGATGCAAAGGTCCGATTGTCTTCAATTTACACACATCCCAATATTTTTATTAACCAAAGGTGTGGTGTGAAGATGGTATATATCGGTCAACTGCTTCTCGTACCTCCTCCACAAAGGGTGAAAATTTTGCATATCCATGAAGCTCAAAAAAGGCGAAATTAAACTTCGATTTCATTCAGACTTGCCACATCTCAATATTTCCATCAACACAGGATCTGGTATGAAGATGGTAGAGATCGGATTATTCCTTCTGGCACCTCTCCCACAAAGGGTTAAAGTTTAGAATAACCAAATCGATTATAAAATTCGAAACAAGCATCCGGTTCTCCTCATATTTCACACATCCCAATATTTATACTAACCCAAGGTCTGGTGTTAAGATGTTCAATATCGGTCCGCTCCTTCTGGTACCTCCCCCACAAATTGTGGTTTTAAATATCCCTGAAGTTCATACAAAGCGAAGTCAACATCCGATTCCATTCCAGACATGGTACATCTCAACATTTCCATCAACACAAGATCGGTTATAAAGATGGTAGAGATCGGATTTTTTGTTACTGGTACCTCCCCTGCAAAGGGTCAAAGTTCTGAATAACCAGAACGACTATTTAAATCCGAAATAAGCATCCGATTCTCTTCAAATTTCACGCATTCCTTTAATTCTTTTTTAACAAAAACTTTTGAATGGTTCTAACACTTTTTCAAGCACTCCATTCAGAAAGTCAATTTTTTTATAAGAATTGTTAAATGAGTTGTATATAACGAGAATTTGTTAAAAAAATATTTTCCATTAATCATACGCCTACATCTCCCTCATCAGCAATTCCTCTTAGGTGGCGTATGGGTTATATCAATAATTATACGCTCTATGGTCCTTAAAGCAAAAATCATTAATGGCCTTTTAAATAAAACATAAATGCAACTATGAAATATTAATTTTTCCCCAGTATGTCTTGCAGAATCTGTTCATTGGAATAACTACACACACACACACACACACACACATATATATCCTTCTGCTTTTCGCAAAATTTATAACCCTCTTCAGACATCCAAATGTTCTGACTTTTTTTTTCTCGCTACAAAGATTGGCAAGGCAAGCTAAGCAGTCAGTCATGTAGTCAAATGTCTTGAACACGTAGACAATCACATTAAACCATATAATACCACTACAGATGCATGTACTCACACACACATGCACACACTGACACAAGACACAGAGATATACAGCGAACATCTTTGGGTTAGGTTTTCGATAAATATGTGTGAATATTTTCACATGATGTTGGAGTGTGTTTACGTGTGTGTTGGTGGTGAGCGTTTGTATGTGTGATTGAGAGCACATACACACACATACATATCCACGCAACATACAAAGTGTAATACATTTAATAAGTACCACGTTTTTATGTGCAATCAAATACGTTTTATTATCTGTTGCAATCAAATGCAAGAAAAATATCTTTTTATTGCCAAACTTTGCGACGGAGGGAGGGGAGGGGAGGTGAAGATGAAACAAAATTACAGATAAAACGAATGCACGCATGGCACACATGTAGAATGGGTGCCAAGGCGAAAAGAAAAAAAAAAAGAAAAACTACTCAAAAAATATCCTAAACTGAAACATAGTACCAAGATATGACTGGCGAACATGCATGGCTGCATGCATGCATAACCCTGCCATTGAGGCATAAGTCTTGGCATAAAAATCCAAAATATAAGAAACACATACACACATACATTTTTGTGCACACATATAGGACGCTTAGAAACTCAGCTCAAGCACTGCATAATATTGTATGGCAATATTGCAATATTTTCTCGTTTTTTTTTTGCTGTCGGCATCAAGTGCACGTTTCCTTCACAGCCGAAAGGAAGAGCAGAGTGCCACGTTCTGCAGTGGCAGCTTAAGCAGTATTCTACTGCTACTTAACATTTATTTCAACAAATTGCTCATACATCAAAATGTAATCGTTTCTAGAGTAACTAAAAATTTGCAACCGAAAAAAAAAATAATCAAATCTCAAGTGATGGCATGGGGGGAGGGGAAATTTAAGGGGCTGAATTTACTTCCTTGCAAAGTAGCTAAAATACAGCACGGCAACAATGCCAGTCATAAAACAATTGAGCAGCGTTTCTTTCCTTTTTCTACTTTTGAAAAGAGAAAACAATGTCTAGACTTAAGCAAAATATTCCAGGTTTACAAGTCACCGATCAAAGGAAAACATCAACCAAATTTTTGTGGCACAAAAAAAAAAAAAAAAAAACAGCAAAACAGGGTGACAGACATTGTGACAGAATAGAATTGAAAAAGTAGATACAAGTAATGGAAATGCTACAGCTGTCAAAGTGAATTTAAAGAAAATGAAAAACAAAAGTTAGCTGCGCTTATGCTAATTGCTTTGAAATTAAAGGAAAATATTGAGGGATGTAACTGCAATATTCTCGAGGCTTAAATATTTCATTTATGTGGTTGCAGATAGCGTATAATTATTGGCGTAAATCATACGCACCAAGGAGCCAGTCGATATGTGTAAAAGACAAGGTGGTCTATTTATAAGAGGTTTAAAGGCCAGTGAGTCTTTAAAAATACGCTAAAGCGTCATCAATTCGGAATGGATATGAATTGAAGCTGAGGGATGTGTGTGTGTCATACGCCACCCCGTTCTCACTGAATTCAAATTCTAAATATAAATATTTTAAAACAACATTATGAAATGATCAGACTTTCCCATAAGGAGTTCCTTCAGTTCATGTATTTAGTTTTAGTTTTCAATTTACCAATTTGAAATTACATATTAATTTTTTCTTGTGGACTACACAGCGTATCATTAATGATATAACCCATCCGCCACCAAATCGATATTGCTCAGTATTAACGTTGAGGATATTTGTGCGTATGGTTGACGATATGAATCATACACCACCCCGTTCTCACTGCATACAAATTCTGAATTTAAATATTTGAAATAATCCGAAGATTCTGAAATGATCAGGCTTCCCCATAAGGAGTTCCTTCAGTTCATGTATTTAGTTTTAGTTTCCAATTTACTTCCTTGTCCTTCATAACGTCGGAAGATACTTTTTGGCCCATTCATCATGTAGGGCTCTTTAACATATTTTGAATGCATATTTGCATATTAATTTTTTCTTGTGGACTACACAGCGTATCATTGATCACATAACCCATACGCCACCTAATCGTTATTGCTCAGCAATATAGTGTGTGCGTATGACTGTCGATATGAATCATACGCCACTCCTTTTCATTGTATATTAATTATGTATTTGAAAATTTTACCTTAATTCGGGAAAAAATTATGTAGATTGAATTTCAATTCCTCGATTAGGACTTCTTTCGGAGGTTTCAATAAGTTGATCGATTTACTTCTTGGCCCTTCATCTATAGTGACTCCTTGTCCCGTTCAGTTCGTGGGTGATCTATGAAATTTATTGAAAAGAAAACAATGCACGTGGGAAACGAGCATTTTGGTTTATTTGAAATTCTTAAGAGGGAAAGAGTATTGCACCTAATTGGTATTGCTCAGGATTCAAGTTGAGGGATATGTATGCGTATGATTATTGATATGAATCATGCGCCACCCCGAATACAAATTCTGAATTTGAAGTAATTAAATCCTATAAAACCTTTCTTCAGTTAGTATATTTAGTATCGCACAGTTGGTCAATTCCCTAACTGGTCCCTCAGCATGCCTATAGATACTTTTTAGCCTGTTCAACTCGTAGAGCTCTGTGATTTTTTTTAATAAAAAATACTTCTGTATTATTTGAAATTGCATGTTATTTTTTCTTGGGAACCATAGAGTGTATCATAAACTACATAACCTATACGCCACCTAATCGGTCTTGCTCAGTATTAAAGTTGAGGGATATGTGTTCGTATGATTATTGATATGAACCATACGCCATATCACCGGTATTGGTAAGAACGGTAGCTTATGGATATGAGTAGGTATGATTACTGATATGAACTATACGCCATCCTCATTTTCTGATTGCATTGTAAAAAATTTCTGGAGTCAGTTTGTAATTCGAAAATTTAACAATTGTCGCCTGCCTAGACTTTTTGATGGTTTTTCATAAAAAAATATATATTCATAATATTTTAATGGCCTTCAACTCGCCGATTTGAGAGTCAGGTGCTTATCGTTAATATATAGAGTCCTATCCCTTCATTTTTTCAACGAGTATTTGGTGTCTTTTCGAGGTAGACTCATTAATATGAACACACGGTCATAGAAATTTGTATTGTTGTCTTAAATAGTCCTTTGGTTCCTCTAGTAGTAATTGAGGGAGTATGAGTTTGCGTATTAGTACTGATAAAAAATAATACGCCAGGTCCTTTACTGATTGCTGTTTCATAGGATTGTTTGGGCTTTCTAATTGCTATTAATCCTTGAAATGGTTCATTGGTTTTTCGGTTTCTCTATAGAGGGTTCCGGTTTCTTCAGATCTTTTATGAGGAGGCATTGTCTCTTCGATGTCTTTTAGTGAATGCAGGTACTCACCGATACATATCAATTATTGACTCACTGGTCTTTCAGCACTCCTGTGAATATTCACTCATCCATCGGTATGGAGAGCTGGGTCCTTTAATTTAACAGTGTGAGTTGCCTGGTCTGTTAGCACTCTAGTGAGACTTTTTGACACTTCAACTCATCTATATAGGTTCCCTATCTCTTCAGGTCGGCTGAAAAGTTCATTGGCCCTTATTTATATTTTCAACAGTCTTTAAACTCATCGAGAAGGACTCATTTGTTCAGCCTCCAAGTTGGTCCATTAACACTGTCGTTCTCTTTAGCTCTCTGAAAAATCATTGTCTCTCCGATAGATTCAGCTACCCTATAAATCGTCAATATGAAATTTAAGCTAGTCTCAAATTTTTCCTGGCCCTTCAAAATATTCCCACTGACCGGTAAAGGTTTGTTAGTCCCTCAACTCAACAATATGGCATCATGGGTTCTTTAAAATACATTCATCGGAGAGATTCAGATTCAGCTCTTCAGATTTCTCCACAAGGTCTTTGTGGACTTTTCTCTATAAGATTCCTGGGCTTAAGTTTTTTTACAAACATAGATTTACTTTTAATTTCAGTATTAGTTAAAAATTTCATTCATTTTATTCAGGGCAATGTTGGGTATGAGTGTTGACAATGCTTATACGACATGACGTAACTTTGGAGAAATATGCGTCTGCTCATAACTCACTTTTCTCCAAAGGTACCTCACGTCGTATAAGTATTGCCAAAACTCATACGTTCATTTTCATAATTTAGGCTGCATATGCTTTTCATAAATTTTTTCTGATAGTTTTTTTTCTGGAATTAATTAAAAATTCCCATTTGGTTTATTTAACAAATATTTATTGGCACCTCATACCATTACAAGCTCCGACTCCTTTCATTTCTCCTTGAATAGAAATACCACTGCCTTTGTTTCGCTTGTTCATTATTCCACGCCACAGAAATTTAAAATTTTATGAAGACCCATTCAAAACTGGGCGGTAAGACCTACTAAATTATTCATAACTTTTTGGAAAATTTCAAAACATGCAATGAAGTGACTTGAAGTCCTCTTTTTTTACATACTTAACAAAGCACGTAATGCTTGGGAAGTTGAAGAAAATTCTAACTCTTCCTCTGCATTTTCGAATTCCTTGATTAAAATAACAAATAAATTGTGAGTAATGTGCGAAAGAGAGGCCGGGGAGAGTAAGAGAGAGAAAGTTATGTTTGTATTTTAGAAACAATTAAGTTTAACATGGACAATTAGATTTTTTCACCTAGGGCCATAAAACAAACAGAGCCAAGTGTGTTTGTAACTAATCAAAAGTGGGAATTTCTCACAACTCCCTACCTGCCCCTTCCCTTGTCCTTCCTTCCTTCCCTAAAAAATATAACAACAATTGCTACAAATAGAATTGCAGACAAAAAATGGAATAATGTTTAACAATAGTTTAACATGCATTTACAAGTAGCCAGACAAAAGGACACACACACACACACAATTACGCACACGAATTCCTGATACCCATGCAAAGGACCTTAGAAAAAAACAAAACAAAAAAAAAAACAGTAACAACAACTCCAACACTTACTTACCTAACATAACCATTAGAGTTATATTCAAACACTGCAGGCTTTACGCAAACAAACAAACACACACACACATACTCTAACACTCACACTACTGCCCGAGTGCGTAGTTGTTACAATACAAAAGAAAAATAATAATTTCCCCTCCTTCCCCTTTTTGTCCTGTTTTCTCTTGCATAGAAAAAATGCTCACTTATGGTTTTCTAACTACAGCCAAAGGACTTTCAGAGTTAGAAGGACTATCCTGTTGGACAATTGTTTTGCCATTGTTAACAGTGACCAACAATTTTTGTTTAGGAAAAATAAAAAATAATAATAACAACAAAAACCACTTCAAGTGGCTCTGAAATGGAAAAAAGACAACAATAACTGGAAGAGGAAAACGTTTAAAAACAACAAAGTGTTTATAAAAAAATATATATCTGGCCAGGTGTCCTTTTGAAGTATCCTTTTCTAGAGTTGATTCTTTAGTGTGGAATATAAATTAAAACCAAGGACTCAATACTTCTTTGATGAGAAAATGAAATAAAATTTTGTATAAAGGAAAAAAATGTCAAACGAATCTTTTTTATTCTAAAGTTTTAGAGAACAATCCCACAGACCCAGGGCTATATTTTGCCGCAGAGAATATTTTCCCAATTTCCATAGACACATTTTGCAAAGTAGTTTTACAGGTTAGCATTTTTTCTTTAGAAGAAAAAAATCCCAAAACAGTTTTCCTTCTTTTGAAATTTTTGCAGGACCCCAGTGTTTTATTTTCCTGTAGATGCTTGAAACTATAATTAAAAGATATATAACCTTTTTGTTCAGACAAAATTTCAAAAAATATAAACAATTATGAATATTATTTTTAACCACGGAGAGATTATCCATATCATTTTGATTCTAGGATTTCTAACAAAAGTGATCAGATATCCCTTTTTCTAATGTAGAACATATTCTGGATTCCATATTAATTCGAAAATTAAAAAATTACCTAATTTTGAAGACATCTGCAAAGATTTGTCTTTACTGCCTATATAAAGTCCTTTAAAAACTTTTTGGCCCATAAAAATCCACGCGTCGATATGGATATAAAATAAAATTTGTCTAATTTGTCTACAGATCCTTGAAGAAAAACCAATAATGAAAAGTGCACATTAACATTGTTTCGAAATATCAGAGCGTATAATTATCGATACATATGGGCGTATGACTACTGATATGAATTATACGCTACCTCTTTTTCCGATTGCTTTCTGAACAATTTCAAAACTAAATTTTTAATTCGAAAATTGAATAATTGTCCTGTCTTTAAGATGTCCTTCTGGATTTTATATACCTTTATGTAAAGAATTCTTTAAATTCCACTGCATAAACTTCGTGAACTATAGAGAGCCAGTGGGCCCTTAATATTGATTCACAGGTCCCTCAACACGTCAATATCAACTTATTGACTAATGAAAACGCTGGTATTTTCATACATATTAGGACCGCAGAGCTTATTATTATCGAAATAATCCATACGCCACCTAATAGGCATTTTTGAGAACAATAGTAAATGGATATGAGTGCGTATGAGTACTGATATGAATTATACGCTAATTGAGTCCTATGAATAATCCGGGCTCAATTTTTAGCTTATTTTTTATTTTTTCTATAGAAAACCACTAAGGAAAGTTCAAAAGTCGGACGGGGTCGACTATATGATACTCTACAATATATATCTGATCGATTTTCTCCGAATTCGATTAAATTTGGTCGGATGTACCAAAATTCAGGTAATTAGAACTGATATTGGCTATTTGTTGCACAATTAACCCGAAATCGGTTCAGGATATATATGGGAGCTATATCCAGGTCTGAACCGATCTTGACAAAATTTGATACATTTATTTCAGAGCTGTACCTGAAGTCAGGTATCAAATTTCACTGCTGTGGAGTCCATATTTCGCATGTGGGGGATTTAAAGCTCCAAATCGGATGAAATATATATACGATAGCTATAGCTATATATGAAACGATTTTCACCAAATTTGAAATACTTGTTTCTTGGATGAATTCACTCAAAATTGTCAAAACTCAATCCATTTGGGCTGATATAAGCCATTTGGTGCACAATAGACCTGATATCTGAAATAGGATATATATGGGAGTCATATCCCAATCTGAAGCGATCCCGATAAAATTTGACAGAGGTTTTTTCAAGTAGTATCTGATGTCCGGTACCAAATATAATTCTTGTGGAGTGCATATTACGAATGTGAGGGACTTTAAACCCCAAATCGGATGAAACATATATATGGGAGCTATAGCTATATTTGAACCGATTTTTTTTTCGAAATTTGATTTACTTGTTTCTAGATTGGATTTGGAGAGATGTACCAAAATTCAGGACTTTTGGGCTATTATTAGCCATTTGGTGCACAATTAACCCGTGCTATATCTAAATCTGATCCGATTATCACTAATTTCAATGGGGTTCGTCCTTAGTTCAAACAAATATTATTTTCAAAATTTCATCTCAATTGGAACCTGCATTTTGTTCACAAGAATATATGGACGAATGTAAGGGCGGAGAGACTGACTGACATGCATAAATCGACTCAGAAAGTAATTCTATGAAGTTCCTCGAAAGTAACTATGGGTCTATTTCGCTTCCTTGTCCGTGTTACAAGCATGCACAAAGACATAATTACCCTACCTACAGTCCTAGAAGACCTCATTTTTCCTCCTCTAAATTTTTGAGTCCTGGCGATCTGTGAGTTTTTCTCTAGGAAAAGCTAAAGTTTTATAGTATGGCGATATTTTTCCATAAAAAATATAGTCCTGCTTTTTATAACAGTTCTCCTTTCCCATGCCTTTTTTACATAAAATATTTTACGAGTATTGAATTAAAAATAAAAAAAAAAACTTCATTGAATATATATTGACTTTAGTATCTCATTTTGCCATTTGCAGGGCAGCACCCCCTCGTCCAACCCCTAAGTGAAGTTAGCAAATAAATCTCGAAGAGTAAAGCTATGGTTTTTTGGAGCTACCAACCAAAAAAAAAAAAAACAAAAAAAAAACTTTGGTAATGGCAAATCCAATGTTGGCAGAGCTTAAATTTAATAGTCCTAAGTGAGAATCTATTCACATTTTGTGTTATTTATATTTTATAACCGCTACGAGAGTTGTTTTAATAAATCATTTTACAACCACATACTAAAATAAAACACACACATACACTCAGATACACATACATGTTGAAGCTACTAAATACAGATAGTGCAGCATATGTTTGGGGGCAGATGTGCTCTCGATTCAATACGGCAGCTAAGGACGTGAGTCTATGAATGTGAAAGTTTGGTAAAGAGAGTTGGAGAGGGGAGGGGTGAGAGTATGAATCTATTTACCTTCAACTTAATGCACATGTCCTGCTATAAACTTTACGATAATCGCATGTATTCGGCAAATAAATGAAAAATTCGTGTGTGAGTAATAAAAATGAAATTTTAAGGGCAAACAAAAAAGAGAGAGGAGATAGCTGAACATCCTCCCTATTTAACTAAGAAAACACCCCAACATGGATCTGTGAAAATTTAACAATAACTTTTGCAGCAACGTAGGAAAAACAAGGATCTTCCGTGGAAATTCAAGCATTTTCCAAATTTTATTATCATTTCACATGCTGGAAAATACTTAAAATTCTCAAAGCAAAAACGTGAAGTGGGTGCAGTTGCCAGAAAACAAAAAACTCCTGGGAGAAGATGTTCCAAGGCAAAAAACGGAATTCAAATTGAAAGCCATTGAAGTTATGCAAACCTTTTGGAATCACAAAACACTGGTCACTCTGGTCCTTTCATATTTGCAAAGCTGCCACTTGAACACACACACACATACATCTCTGCACACACATTCATAGCTACACATGTTTCCCTAAGTGAAAAACCTCAAAATGGCTGGACCCGTCCAGTTGTTGTTGCTGTTGCATCACTTGACCATTTGAAAGGTGTGCAAAGTGTGTAAATGTGTTGGTGGTACTGGTGTTCACTTGGAGTGCCGGGCTTTGCTGTTGTTTTACGGACGTTTTTGTTCAAATTGAAATTTCAATTACGCATATAATCACAATCACACACTCACACACACCCGCCTTCATACATTTATTTAGGTCCATATGCTTTGGCCATTGGAAAATCACACGTGTCTATTTTCCCACTTTTTGTTGTCGTTGTTTTTTTATTTTATTTTAAGTTGAGAGTCTAGCGTTTTGCCACCACCGCCACTGAAAAGGTCACAAGCGCTTTGGCAAAATCCACACACACAACCATACAATTAGAAAAACATTTATGTGAATAACATTCGAACACGCACCACATTTTTGAATATAATTTGAGTTAATTTCATTTTAAAGTACTTTGAATGGCAGTGGGAGGGTCGAGGGGTAGATTACAGGTAATGGAGGCATTACGGAGAAGTATAAATTAAATTATTTAAATGGAATAATCGCAAAGGAAATTTGAGAAAATTGTATATTTTCGCAGGACCCCAGGTCCGTAGTTTTTTTCTATAGAAAAAAAATCGCTCACGGACCCCAGGTCCGTCGTTTTTTCCTATAGAAAAAAATTCGCTCAGGACCCCAGGTCCATCGTTTTTTCCTATAGAAAAAAATTCGCTCAGGATCCCAGGTCCATCGTTTTTTCCTATAGAAAAAAATTCGCTCAGGATCCCAGGTCCGTATTTTTTTTCCTATAGAAAAAAAATCGCTCAGGACCCCCTATAGAAACAAATTCGCTCATGGCACCAGGTCCGTATTTTTTTCCTATAGAAAAAAATTCGCTCACGGACCCCAGGTCCGTATTTTTTTCTTTAGAAAAAAATTCGCTCACGGACCCCAGGTCCGTATTTTTTTCTATAGAAAAAAATTCGCTCACGGACCCCAGGTCCGTATTTTTTTCTATAGAAAAAAATTCGCTCATGGCACCAGGTCCTTATTTTTTTCCTATAGGAAAAAATTCGCTCACAGGTCCGTATTTTTTTCCTATAGAAAAAAATTCGCTCACGGACCACAGGTCCGTTGTTTTTTTTTCTTTAAAAATAAAATTCGCTCAGGACCCCAGGTCCGTTGTTTTTTTTCTTTAGAAAAAATTTTCTCAGGACCCCAGGTCCGTTGTTTTTTTTCTTTAGAAAAAAAATTCGCTCAGGACCCCAGGTCCGTTGTTTTTTTCTTTAGAAAAAAATTCGCTCAGGACCCCAGGTCCGTGGTTTTTTTCTATAGAAAAAAATTCGCTCAGGACTCAAGAAAAAAATTGACACAGGACCAAATATTTTTTTATAGAAAAAAAAAACCGCTCAGGATCCCAGGAAAAAAAATCGTTGGGGACTCCGGGGACCCCAGGTCCGTATGTTTTTTTTCCTATTTTTTTCTCAGTATTTGTTAACAATTTAAGTTTGTTAATTTATTTAGTCAATATTTTTGCCTCAAATATGATTACCTGTGACATTAATGACTGCAGTTCTCTTTGTGTACGGGACTTTGTTGATAAAAACTCTAAACTTATAATGACAAAAGGACACATGAGGTCCTGCAAACAACGGGCTCTAAGGCCCGCCAAGGGGGGTGCACTGCACATTTAATTACGTAATGCACTGGATATTTGTTTTCCGGCGAAAGGTCCTTGGACATCTTTTGAATGCTACGGCATGAACTGAACCACAAGCCCTCACACAAGCATACATACACACATCACACGAAAGAAAGGAAGAAAAAAATGAATTCAAATAATAATCATATTCATTTAGCCCATCATCGTTAGAATTATAAACACATTATGCCCAGAGTAAAAGATGAAAATGAAGTTGCAGACAAGTGGAAGATGGACTCATGGGAGCACACAGAGAGATTTACCTGTAAAGGAACATACCCAGGCTCCTCTCCCCATCTCTTTCACCGAGTGATGCTTTACAAGTAACTCAAATGACCACCAAGGAAATGAATGGGCCATGTCTTATAGCAAAAAAATGACGGTGTTATATTTTACTACACTTGGGTATGTCAACAACATTTTTCCAGCCAGGAGCAGCTGCTGCTGCTGGACGCCGGAGACCAGCAGGATGAAAACAAAAATACGAAGGAACAGTTTCAATAGAGACGAGAGCAAAGCAAAAATCCCATAAACAAATAGAAACAAAGACAAACAAGTATAACGGGCCAAAACAGCAACAACAACAACTGCAGTGCTAGACCCTGCCGTCATCAGTTTGGCCAACAACAACAGCAACAACACTAAATGGCCCAACACAAACACCATTCAAAAACCATGCAACTGAACCATAATTTTCTAGTCTTTGGCAAATATTTTCCCATGCAGCCGACGCAGTTGTTGTTGTTGCTGTGGAAGTTGGTACTGCCATCTCCGTAGTAGTAGTTGTTGTTGTTACTGCTGCTGTGCCTGCCTGCCTGCTGTTGTTGTTGACTAGAACGATGATGGAAATTAGAATTATGTTTCTCCAGATGTTGATGATGCTAAGACAGTTACCGGTGTCACTGCTGACAATGAGGGACAGTGGGAAAAGAAGAAATCGAGAATCTTTAAGCTCAGAGGACTCTATATTTTACTATAGAAGAACAAGTTTTAGGGAGAGTTCTCGATAGATGTGAACCCTTAGCCAATGTCCGTTTATTACGAAATATTTGAAACACGATTTTTAATGCAGTACCCAGGTCCAACCCTTTGTATAACAGTTCAAATCGATATCGAATGCCTTCAAATCAGGAATATTTGCATAAAACTAGTAGAAACCGCTTGTGTGGGAGTAAATTAACACTTTTTACGCCTGTATAACAGTTTTAGAAAACTGTTATACTGGTATAACAGTTTCAGAAAACTGTTATACTGGCATAAAAATTTGTACAGAATTGCTAAATCTCTGTTTTTAGCATTTTCAATCATCTTTTGAATAAATTTTGATGTACATCTTTGATTTTCTTCTCTTGCAGGGGGGGGGGGGGGGGTTAAAAAATCCGAGTTGAATGATTCAAGGAAATTATATATATTTTGTAATTTTTCAAGGACGTGGATTTAAAATAGGAGGCGCGTAAAAAGAGCAGACGTGTAATTTTTACGGCTTTTTTTCAAGGACCGAACATGAATTGTTAAGATTATGTTTTCAAGGACCAAACGTGTATCTGAAGGACCTTTAGTTTTTTCCTATCTTTTCAAGGACTTGAGTTTTTTTTAAATATTTTAGCAAAGGAGAGAAATGTGAAAACCCATTTTGCCCAGGTCCAACCCTTTGTATAACACAGTTCAAATCGATATCAAATGCCTTCAAATAAGGCATATTTGCATAAAACCTAGTAGAAACCGCTTGTGAGAGTAATTTAACACTTTTTACGCCTGTATAACAGTTTTAGAAAACTGTCATATTGGTATAACAGTTTCAGAAAACTGTTATACTGGTACAACAGTTTTAGAAAACTGTTATACTGGTTTAAAAATTTCTACAGAAATGCTTTATTTTCGTTTTGAAGCATTTTCAATCATCTCTTGGATGGACTTTAATATGTATTCGATTTACTTCTCTTGCAGGGGGGTTAAAAAATCCGAGTTGAATGATTCAAGGAAATTATAATTTTTTTTAATGTTTCAATGTCGTGGATAGGAGGTGCGTGAAAAGAGCAGGCGTATAATTTTTACGGCTTTTTTTACTTTTTTTTTTTCAAGAACCGAATATGAACTGTTAAAATTATTTTTTCAAGGACCAAACGTGTATCTGAAGGACCTTTGGTTTTTTCCTATCTTTTCAAGGACTTGATTTTTTTCTAAATATTTTAGCAAAGGAGAGGATTTATTTCAGAAAAAAATATGTGAAAACCGATTTTTAATGCAGTACTCGATTCCAACCCTTCGTATAACAGTTCAAATCGATATAAAATCCCTTCAAATCAGAAATATTTGCATAAGATCTTGTATAAAAACCGCTGATGGGAGCAATTTAACACTTTTTATGCCTGTATAACAGTTTTAGAAAACTGTTATACTGGTAAACAGTTTGGTTTTTTACTATCTTTTTAAGGACATGCATTTTTTCTAAATATTTCAGAAAAGGAGAGGATTTATTTCTAAAAAAGTATGTGAAATACGATTCTTAATTCAGTATCCAGGTCCAACCCTTTGTATAACAGTTCTCATCGATATCAAATGCCTTCAAATCATAAATATTTGCATTAGATCTTGTATAAAAACCACTGGTTGGAGTAATTTAACACTTTTTACGCCTGTATAACAGTTTTAGAAAACTGTTATACTGGTATAACAGTTTGGTTTTTTCCTATCTTTTTAAGGACTTGCATTTTTTCTAAATATTTCAGAAAAGGAGAGGATTTATTTCTAAAAAATATGTGAAAAACGATTTTTAATGCAGTATCCAGGTCTGACCCTTTGTATAACAGTTCAAATCGATATCAAATCAGAAATATTTGCATAAGATCTTGTATAAAAACCGCTGGTGGGAGTAATTTAACACTTTTTACGCCTGTATAACAGTTTTAGAAAACTGTTATACTGTATAACAATTTTAGAAAACTGTTATACTAGTATAACAATTTGCACAGAATTGCTTTATTTTCGTTTTGAAGCATTTTCAATCATCTCTTGAATGGATTATTAAAATAAGTATTCGACTTTCTTCTCTTCTTGAGGGGTTAACATTAATACGTGTCGAATGATTCAATTAAAATGATTTTTTTTTTAAAAACAAAAATTCAAGGACATGGATTTGAAATATAAATTGAAATTATTTCGTTAAAGACAAAACGTGTAATTTTTAAGGATTCTTTATTTTTTCAAGGATCGAACGTGAATTGTTACGATTATTTTTTCAAGGACCAAACGTGTATATAACGGGCCTTTGTTTTTGTTCCTATCTTTTCAAGGACTTGAATTTTTTCTAAATATTTTAGCAGAGGGAAGGATTTATTTTTAAGTATGAATTTAACGACTTCGATGATTTCCAAATATTTTTTCAGGGACGTGATTTTTTCCAAATATTTTAAATGGCTTTTTCCTGCATCTCTTCGAGGACCAAGGGTGCATTTTAACAACATCAAGGACCCAATTTGAATTTTTAAAAGTTTTTCTCTTGATGTTGGAGTTTAATATTCTTAATATTTTTCAATAAAACAGAACTATAAAAATTGCTCAGTATCCAGGACCGTATTATTTTCCACTGAATTTTATCGATCAGTCCTCCCAGGATTGTATTTTTCTATAGAAAATTGTGCAGACCCCCACAGAACTACATTTTCTCAATAGAGAAAAATGTCACTGGCCTCCCGAATCGTTTGAATTCTTTATACTGGCTTTGTAAAATGAACAATTTTCTGAAATTAATTCAAAACTTTATTTTTATTCAATATTTTGGTTTTTTGTTTGGCAAAAATTCCTTAGTCCCTTGGGACTGTATTTTTGCAATCACTGTAATCGCTATTAATTTTTTTTATAGACAAAACAAATTTCTTTGGAAGAAGGCTATGGCAAAATTGTTTTTTTTTTTTTTTTTTTTTTTGAATTTCAAATTAAATTTCAAAAATTTTATTTTCATTCAAATACTTGTCGTCGAAAGAGAAAAATTTCCAGTGTCACTTAAAATTTTTTGCATTTTTTTTATTTCAACAATCAAAAATTTCACAAAAATGACTGAAACAAGTTCCTCAATGTCAACGAGTCCCTTTCAGCTATTTTGTATGGATTTCCGAAAATACATGGCCGAGAATGATGTGCCGGAGTTAGAAGCGGAGGAAATGGATCGCATGGCTCTTGAAGAATGGAATAAAATGAAGAAAGCCGACAAGTTGCCTTATTTGCTAGAGGCGGCAACGAATAAAGATCTGATCGATGCGGCACGCATGGGGAGGAGGGGAAGGAGAACGAAGTCAAGATCCAGACGTTCCTCGGCCTTGAAAAGAGGCAGACGTTCCTCTGCAATGCGAGGTAGTAGACGCCGTAGCCGTACGGCGAGAAGTAGGGGTTCTAGTATCAGAAGAAGACCAAGATCAAGGGCGAGGGTGTGAATGTCAGAGGTGTTAGGAAAATAAGTGTGTATGTAAATTTTTCAGTATGTGTAATATAATAATCTACATAAAATATATCATAAAATTATATAAATAAATTTGACTGAAAATTTAATTATTTTTTATAGAAATATTTTTTTTTTGGCATAGAAAGTCCAAATATTTTGAAAATAATTTTTCCGCCATTGAATAGGGACCAAAAGTGGACTTTTCACAATACGCTTTCAAAGATTTTTACAAAGTACTTTTTGTGGACTTTTTTTAAGGCCATGAACGAAAACTGCCTAAATTCGATGAAGATATGGTCAAAACGTAAAAAACTAATTGAAATCGAAGTTCTCTTTACATGGTGCCTATTCCAAAATGTGAACCGATATGACAAATTTTTTGTACAAATGATTCTGGATGAAATCCAAAGATCTCATAAAATTATAATTTCTAAATGTTGTGAAATATATATACAGGATGAGATAAAAAAAACGGCAATAAATTCAAACGCCATAATTTTTACATTTTTTTCATTATTTTTAAAATTCAAATACAAAATATTGGAAATAGCATCAACTTTTAGAATAAGTTTAGATTTGTTCGAATTGGCCACCTTTGGCACGAATTATGTCCTTCAAACGGGGAATGACACGCTGCCCTAATGTTGCTCTGCGGTATTTTGGCCCATTCCCGGCGAAGGGCTTGCTTTAGATGATCGACACTTTGGTATTTTTTAGTGCCAACCTTACTTTCCAAAATACTTCAGACACAAAAGTCCAACGGATTTGTATCCGGAGATTTCGGTGGCCATTGTGCGCTGGAAATGAAGCGAGGAACCTCATTTTATAACCATTCTTGGGTGGCGCGTGCTGAGTGTGTTGGAATGTCCAAGGTCTGTGGAATCAATGAAATGAAGTGATGAACCTCATTTTGTAACCATTCTTGGGTGGCGCGTGCTGAGTGCGATCGTGCTGAGTCCTGTTGGAATATCCAAGGTCTGCGGCCAAAATGTTTGCGTGCCCAAGGCTTTAATACACCCTCCAGAATATTTTCGTGATAATATTCGGCATTTATTTTGATGCCACGGTCCGTTAATAAGAGCGGAGAGCGACCATCGGCTGTTACGGCGGCCCAAACCATCACCATGCAAGACGCTTGAGTTCTGGTGGCCAACCGGAAGTGCACATTTTCAGCTGACCTCTTTGGCAAGTAAACACGATCTTTTTGTTTGTTTACAAACTGCTGGACAACGAATGTTTTTCATCGGAGAGAGAGAAAGCCAAATTCGGCAGTTCACCACTTTCGGCCAAGCGAAGCAACTCTTAAGCTCTTTTGACTCTATTTTCTTTCTGTTGTGGTGTAAGTTCTTGCACTTTTTGGAATTTCAATGGCTTTACCCCGAGCTCATTTTTCAATATTTGCCGAATGGAATATTGCGATATTTTCAGCTCACGAGCCATTTTTCGGCCATTGCGACGCAGGTCTCGATAAAGTCGCTTCTTTACTTTCCGAACCATTTCTGCTGATGTTGCTGTTTTCTTCGGTCCACTTCCTTGACGTCGGGCTACGCTACCAGTAACGCTATCACGGTAACGGGCGATGCTACCAGACACAAAAGATTTATTCACATTTATATGCTGGAGTCCTCCAACGATAGCCACTTGTGGTTCTCCAGCCAAATATAAAGAAATCACCCAATCACGCTTGAATTCCATCACGAATTACTTATTTTTCTAGAAAATTCTCACTAAAATGCCTTTGTTCGCTTGTAAACAATGAAATGAGCTGTTACTGGAATAATTCTAACAGCTGTCGGATGAGTGGCTTAGAAATGACAGTAGTCTGAAGTGGGTTGCAGTTTTTTCATCCCAATCCTCTAGTTCACATAAATTCCCAATATCAAAATTTTTGTTACAGGAGATCTATCTAATACGCACAGTGCTGTAAGGCATCATATAGGTCCCGCCCAAATTTTTCCTTTCCTAAATGGTTAAAATTATAAGGAATTTTTTTAAGTCTTACAGGTTCTTTCCAAAATGCGGAGGGTATTTAAATTTTTTTTCTGACCAACATTAGCTACTTGTTATACCCTACACCACAAGGTGGTCAGGGTATTATGTCTTTGTGCATTTGTTTGTAACAGGCAAAAGGAAACGAGATAGACCCATAGTTCCTTTTGATGATCTGCATAGAATCACATTCTGAGTCGATTTATGTCTGTCCATCCGCCTGTCTGTCTGTCCGCCTGTCCATGAATTTTTGTAAACAAAGTACAGATTGCATTTATTATCCGATTGAGATGAAATTTTCCAAACAACATTTGTTTGACCCAAGGACGAACCCAATTGAAATTGGAGATAATCGGTAAAAAATTAGATATAGCTCCCATATATATCTTCGTCCGATTTGCCTTTTATTGTGTACCAAACGTGTAATATCAGCCCGAATATTATGGAATTTTGCACATACATCCAAATTAGGCCTGAAAATAAGTATGCCAAATTTAATCGAAATCGGTTCAGATATAGCTATTGCTCCCATATATATATTGTTCATCCGATTTGTTATTTTAGTCCTACTTGGGGAAATATATCAAATACAGCTCAGTAATACATTTGCCAAATTTTATCGAGATCGGTTCAGATTTGGATATAGCTCCCATATATAACTTCGTCCGATTTATCTTTGATTGTGCACCAAACGTCTAATATTTGTCCAAATGGGATGGAATTTGGCACGTGCGACCGAATTGAGTCTAGAAGTTAGTGTGTCAAATTTGGTGAAGATCGGTTCAGATATAGCTATAGCTCCCATATATATATTGTTCATCCGATTTGTTATTTTTGTCCTCCGCAGCCGTAATATGCACTCTGTAACATCGATATTTGGGGAAATATATCAAATACAGCTCAGAAATATCTTTGCCAAATTTTATCGAGATCGGTTCAGATTTGGATATAGCTCCCATATATAACTTCGTCCGATTTTACATTTTATTGTGCACCAAACGTCTAATATTTGTCCAAATTGGATGGAATTTGGCACATGCGACCGAATTGAGTCTAGAAGCTAGTATGTCAAATTTGGTGAAGATCGATTCAGAGATAGCTATAGCTCCCATATATATATTGTTCATTCGATTTGTTTTTTTTTGTCCTCCGCAGCCGTAATATGCACTTTGCAACAACAATATTTGGGGAAATATATCAAATACAGCTCAGAAATATATTTGCCAAAATTTATTGAGATCGGTTCAGATTTGGATATAGCTCCCATATATAACTTCGTCCGATTTATCATTTATTGTGCACCAAACGTCTAATATTTGCCCAAATGGAAGCTAGTGTGTCAAATTTGGTGAAGATCGGTTCAGATATAGCTATAGCTCGTCCATATATATTATTCATCCGATTCGTTATATTGGTTACCCACAGCCATAATATGCACTCGGTAACAACGATATTCAGGGAAATATATTAAATACAGCTCAGAAATATATTTGCCAAATTTTATTGAGATTGGTTCAGATTTGGATATAGCTCCGATATATATCTTTATCCGATTTCAAGTTAATTGTGCACCAAATGGTCAACACATGTCCGAATTTTGGAAGATACAAATGCTTCGGCATATTCAGTTCTTTGAATTTTAAATTATAATCATAGCGTGTATGAACTTTTAATTGTTATGCGGAGCTCTACTAAATTAGCAAAGTGGTGTAGGGTATCATAAAGTGGGCCCCACTCGGCATTAAGGCTTTCTTTACTGTTTTTTTCTTGTTTTTCGTCTTTTATTTATATATTATTTTATTAATTAATTTTTATTTATTTATATACTTATTTCCTTTTTTGCGGAATCCTCCCTTAACTTCTATGCCCACTGTCTCCCCCTCAGTAAATACGAATGTTGGTCATCGCCTGGCAAAGCAAAGTAATTTGATTACTTCATCTCTGGAGATGAATTGAAAGTTGTTGCATTCACATGGAACGTCCATTTCCTTCAAATGCGGAATGTATCTGTGGCTCTGGCTCTGTCTTTACCCCTGTCTGTCCGTCTCTCTGTATGTGTGTTGGTGTGTGTTTGTTGTTGCATTTATTCTTCTTTTGCTTCTTATTCAATGTTTGTTGTGTCTATCGTTCATCTTGAATATTGCGGACTAAAGATGTTAAAGGAATAAATGGCATTTGGAACCACGGCAGCAGCAACAACAAGATTATCATCTTGGTGATGTTTTATGTGTGTATGTGTATGTGAAGCATATTACATTACACTAAATGCCTTTGAGCATCGTAAATAACACATCAGTGTACATAAATTTACAGAGAATTATGGGTGCACTCTGCAACTGAGATATGGCTGGGATGGCCGAGTCGGGACAGGGACACACACACGAACCTCTTGTCCATTTGTGGGTAGTTGTAGTTATGTCTGTGCGGCACTTAACGAACAGTTTCATAATAATATTGCTTTCAAATGCTTATGAACTGACCATCTCCCATCATGAGGCCATAATTCTCGTTGCAAATGTGAGTTGGGTACTTCTTTGGCAGTTTTCTTTGGCCTGCATTTCATGATTTCCAAAAGGCACTTGCATAGTTCCTTTTTCCGGAAAGCTAAGCCAGTTTTGGGGTATTTTTCTATAAAAAAACGACGTTATTGCAAATGAACATTTATTCCATTTGGATATGGTTTTTTCTCGATTTGGCTTTTTTTCTTCTGCCAGACTGACCACAAAGGCCCAAGTCTTTGAGCATTTGGTCAATTTTTTTATTTCTGGATAAAAATTTTTTTGGACAATTTTTTTTTGGTTATTTTTTTTTATTTCTGGTGCAACAATTTTTTTCTCTCCTTCCTTGGCCATGTTAGACCAAAATTCATTTTCAAGTAGATGAGAAAAGTTCTTGGTTAGAGTAATTTTTTCTGCTGCTTTTTCTCGAGGTTTTTGTTGGGGGGGAGGTATTTTCATTTTGTCCTTGGTTTTGGCCTGGTCATAGGCCATTTTCGGTTGATGAAAAATTGCTTAGTATAACAAACTTAAGTTGAGTGTTAAGTTTTATGGTACTTGAGAGTTTTGGGGGAAATATTTTGCCAGGAGAATTGCAAGTTGAGTGACCAGTGAGAAAGAGACTGGGCAAAATTTACAACTTCTGGTGATATATTTTTTCGTTTTTTTTTTCTGGTTATTCTCTTCATCTCCATCATTTTCCTTTAGATTTTTTTTTTACTTTTTTCGCAAAGCAATGTTTTTAAACCACTTGTATTTGTTTAAAGTTTCGTCGTGTTGTTTTTGCTGTCTATGTTGGAAAAAAATATTTTAAATGTTGTCGAATTATTTGTTTAACACTCATCGTGAGGCATGAGATTCGAGTTTTTTTATTCAAGTGGTTTGAGGAGAGGACAAACAATTTTTTTTTTAATTTCTGGAAAACATAATTGAGTAGTTGGTGAAGATTTAAAGTACTTTGGCAAATTTTTTTGAAACTTTTGTGATATTTATTAACAAATTCCATCTCAATTCAATCTTTAACAAAATCATATCTTAAATTTAGAGTAATTTTTTTCGGGACATCTTGGCGTATGTGAGTTTTTGACACTCATACGTACGGAGGAACGTATATTTTTAGATTTTTAACAACCCTTCGGATGTTTTAATACAGTTTTTCAAGGATATATTTTATTTTTTCAAGGATTTTTAAAAATTTGATTTTGATATTCTAAGGATTCCTATGACACTTTTAAGGAATTTTAATTTCAAAGACTCGATGAATACTAATATTTGTTGGATTTGTAATAATTTTTCAAGCGGATTTTTAAATATATAAATATCTTTAAACAATAAAATTATTGTTATTTTTCAAGGGTACCAATGTGGATTAATAAATATTTTAGTACTATTTTTTTCAAGGATATATTTTATTTTTTCAAGGATTTTTAAAAATATTATTTTGAGGTTCTAAGGACTTCCACAGCACTTTTAAGGACTTTTAATTTCAAGAACTCCATGAGCACTAACATTTAGGTTTTTTTAACAAATTTTTATGCACAAAACGGATTTTTAAAATTTATTTCCAAGGACTCCCAAACAGGACAGTCATTTTAATTGGTGTCCTTGAAAAATAACAATAAAAATCTCTCACCACGGATTTTTATTGATATTTTTTAAGGACATCAATGTAGATTAATACATATTTGAATACTATTTTTTCAAGGATATTTTTTATTTTTTCAAGGATTTTTAAAAGACGTATTTTGAGATTCTAAGGACTTCCATAATAATTTTAAGGGCATTTAAGTTCAAGGACTCCAAGAGCACTAACATGTTGAATTTGTAATAATTTTTTAAACGGATTTTTGAAAATATTCATTCAGGGATTCCCAACCAGGACATGTAATTTAATTGGTGTCCTTGAAAAATTAAGCACACCAATGTGGATTGAAAAATATTTTAATACTATTTTTAAAAATATTATTTTGAGATTCTAAGGACTTCCATAATATTTTTAAGGACTTTGAAGTTCAAGGACTCTTTGTACACTAAGATATTTAATTTGTAATACTTTTTCAAGCGGATTTTTTAATAGCATTTTCCAAGGACTCCCAAAGAAGACACCAATGTGAATTAATAGTACAAATTTCCCAAGATTTCTTTCGTAGATTTTTATAGATATTTTAAGGGCCTTTGGTGTGGATACTTTTTTGTAACTTCTAAGGACTCTCAGCGTGAACTTTTAATACTTTTTTGAGTCTCGAAGTTAAGTTTTAATATAATTTTCTAAGGATTCTAAAAATAAAAATGTTTGTATGTTTTAATAACAATTTTGAACTCCTTGAAAATGTTTATTAAAATCCGCATTGGAAGATTTTTAATAACAATTCTCAAGGACTCCCCACGAGAATATTATTATATTTTTTACAAATATTTTTGAAGGACACATTTGTATTTTTTCTGTTGTAAAATTATTAAATGTTTTAAGAGTCATAAACTTGGATTTTTGAAGGACTTTACCCCAAGAATATCAAGCTCCTTTATCGTAAATTTGAAAAGGATTTTTCGTCAAGAACCTCTATGCCCTTAAATGTATACAGCTGAAGCACTCCATCTCAAGGACATCTATTCCTTTAAATTAGGTTTTATGAAAAATGTTTCCGGCATGGATTTGTGATGAAATTTTCTTCAAGGACCTCTGTTGCCTTAAACGTGGATTTCTGAAGGAATTTTTCCCCTTTTATACAGAAATGTATGAAATTCTTCTCTTAAAGGGCCTTTTTAACGTAGATTCCTTAAAGAATCTGCCTCAAGGTCATTTATTAATATAAATCTCTAAAAAACGTACACTCCAAGAGCACACTTTTAACGGACCTTTCTTCAGGGGGTTTTAAGGCCTTTAAACGTGGATATATGAGGGACTTTTCTTCATTTTCGATTCTGAATGAATTTTTCTTTCCTTTATACTCAGATTCCTTTAAACGTGAATGTGTAAAAGATTTATCCTTAAGGACCTCTACCCCTTAATACGTGGATTTGTGACGAACTTTTCATCAAGCACCACTGTCCCTTTAAACATGAATTTCTGAAGGACTTTCCATCGAGAAGTTTCCTCCCTTAAGGCGTAAAGGACATCGGTCTATTTGACTGTGAATTTCTGAAGGATTTGTGAAGGACTTTTCCTCAGGGACCTGGATGGATTTGTAAAGGAATTACTCGCAAGGCATTCAATGCCTGTAAAAGTGGTTCTGTGAAACACCTCTATCTGTTAAGAACCCCCATTCTTTGATGCTTGTATTTCTGAAGAACGCTTCCTCAAGGAATTTTCCTCAGGCACCTCCATTCTTTTTAACTGACTTTTTTTTCTCGAAGGAGCTGTGTTTAGCCATCGAGGTGGGGGTTTTCAAAAGATTTTTCCCTTAGACCCGTAGCAGTATAGAGCTCATTTTTAAAATATTTTAAACGTTTGTAACGGAATTTTATTCAGACCTTATTCAATAAAAATTTGGTCCTTTAAATTTCAAAATGATTTTTTCAAAGATACATAAATGGACCTTTAAGGTCGTCTTTTAAAGGATTTTATCCAAAGGATCCATGGTTTTTGAAACCTGATTTTTTAAGGGATTTTTAAAATGGCGCAGAATGTCTTTAAATTTAGATTTTTGAAGTATTCTTCCTAAGGACTAGTAGCGTACTAAACGTTGATTCGACCTTACTTAGACCTTTAAATTCGCCTTTTAAAGGATATTCTCGTATATTTTGAAATCTGGATTGTTTAAAGGATTTTAAATGGTACAGGATGTTTTAAATTTAGTTTTTGAAGTATTTTTCCGAAGGACTAGTAGCCCACTAAACGTTGTTTAGAGGTTCAGTAGCTATTTTAACTTGGACTTTTTAAGTAGTTTTTCAAAGAACTTGCAGACTCTTAATCATGGATTTTTAAGGGAGTTTTTCCTTTAGCCCTTTACAGGTATCTCTTTTTCAAAGAAATAAAAATTTTGGAGCATTTTTTCGAAGACCTTTTTAAGCTTGCATTTTTCAAAGACCTGCAGCTATATAAATTTCATGGTTAATGTATTTTATATCAAAGGACTAATATCACTTAAAACAAATATTTTAAGGACTGTTTCCCCGTAGCCATTGAAAACACGATTTTCCAAAGGACCTCTAGGTTGATTACAATGATTTTTCAGAATAGGATCCCAAAGGGATTTCTTCCACATGAAAGTAGTCTTGCAAAGCAAGGGTATTTATTCGTCAAATTTCGTTTTTTTTAATTTTAGAATTTTGATAAAACTGTGGCAGTTAATATCGATTTTTGGGTATTGGATAAGCTTGAAACGCTCGTTTTTTACTAGTTTCATTCGGGGACCCGTGTATTTTAAAAAACTTTGCTTTTTTGGAGTAATTTATTTTTAAATGACCTGTGGTCTTCTAGAACTAAACATTTTAAAAAATTTTGGTTTTTCTCAGCTCTTTCTTCGAACTCCTTTGAAAATTAATTCCATTTTTTTGTTCGAAAATGTCTTCATTATAAATTAATTTGAACTTGCTTGGCTTTCACACAATAGCCCTTAGGGCGTATGAATATTGTTATTACTCATACGACTTTAACCTCCACCCACCACACTCCAGTTCCAAAACATCCTTTGTAATTATAACAAAAACCAATAATTCCACAAAGACAATGACCCCTTGCAAATATGATTTATTTAATTACACAGCCTTAAGCCAAACATTTGTTATAGAAATGCAAACAAACAAACAAACAAATATGAGATTAAGTTGTTGGTGTTGGCAAAAAAAGAGAGAAGTACAAAATCACATAAGGATTGTCGTTAATAATCTGTCTTCAACACACACTAACACACATGCAGTCACACACACACATTCTTATCAAAACACATAAGCCCCATGTTATGGCATAACATGACATGACCTTTTATTAATTTCCTCACCCCCCACCCCCGACCAACCATTCATTCGCTGGAAAAAGGCCTATTCATTTGTGAAAATGATTGTTGTTTGTGAAAAAGCGGCAGCAGCAGCAGCAACAACAACAAAGCAAAGAGTAAACATTACAACAATTAACTTTAATTTTATTATTCTTAACATTTACGATTATTTTCCAAACAACGAGAATTGCAATTTAATAAAAGTTTTATATTGCTCGGCACAAACGAACGAACGAACATCGCTCGCGGCCACACCATTTTGTAATTATTTTCCACAAAAATAACAACAACCGCAACAATTTCAAACAATATCCGTAACACCAACAGCAACAGCAGCGGCAAAGGCAGCACCGGCAATATATTTATCAGCTCAAGGTGGTTTGAGGTGTATTTGCCAAAAGAGGAGGGGGAAGAGGAAGGAAGCACAAGAACAACATGGCAATAACAACAATACATTGCAGTACAATAACATATAATATAGAGTTAACGAATTATTTTTTTTTGTTGCTGTTTGGTTTGTTTGAGAATTGAAAAACAGAATTCAATTAAATGCCAACCAAAAATAACAATAACTGTGTTGGTAGGCTTGAACATACAAACACACACTCTCACACAAACAAATGAGAATATTTTATTTGTTTGCGTAAAAGGAAATAGTTGCAGGATCTGGTAATTGGAAAGGTTTTGAGATATACTCCTTGAGGGGACCTCAATTTGATCAGTAAAAGTAAACAAATCTAAGGAGTACTTTGTTGCGTATGAGTGGTGGCAACACTTATACGCCCGCGTGGTCACAGAATGAAATGTGGATTTTTAAAGAATATTTTTCGAGGAGGCCTAAAACTTGGATTTTCTATAGCATTTTTTGATAGGAAAAATACCCCTAAATAAGGATTTTAACCGTATAATTTTCGTTTCAATCGACCTTTTGATATTGATTGGTATAAAATCACTTTTCAAGGATTTTTTTTTAGAAATTTGTTCTGAGACTAAAGGTCTGGTATATGCGGATTTAAGACAAAATTGTTTTCCAAGGATTTTTGGATTTTTGAAACGTAGACTTTTTAAGACAACTTCTACAAGTACTCTCCAACCTCTGTATCGTGGGCTTTTAAAGATCTTTTTAAGCACCCACAACCCCTTTATACTCACTCTTAAAGAATGTCTTTTTTAGAACAACCAACGTTGATTTTGAAGGCAAACGTTGATTTTAAAAAATATTTTTTAAGGACCTTAAACATAGAATATTGAAGAGCAGTTCCTCAAGAACTTTAAAAATGGTTTTTTTTTAATTTTTTTTTTTTTGAAGAATCAAAAGTATTATAAATATAGATTTAGAGAATATTTTTAAAGGATCAATTGAGTCTACATTTGAATTTTTTAGAGAATGTTTTAGCACCAAATGCGAATTTTTTAAAAGAATAGCTTTTCAAGGACCTGGGCTCTGGATTCTTTTTCGAAGACCTAAAAACCTTTCAAGGTATATTTTCTAAAGGACTAAAATACATTTAACTAGATTTTTAAGGAAGTTTTTCAAAGGACAAGACTACTTTTAAACCTATGTGTTTTCAATGATTTTGTAATGGCATTTTTTGAACATTGTTTTGAAACAACATCTGACCTAAATGCGTGTATTTTTAAAAGAATATTTTTCAACGACAAACATGGACCTCAAATATAGGATTTTTAAAAGACATTTTTCAAAGGACGAGAATATTTTTTTAACTATATTTTTCAAGGACCTTGAAATTGTATTTTTTGAACATTGTTTTAAAATAACATCTACCTCAAAGCATGGGTTTTTAAAGAATATTTTTCAAGGACAAACAAGGACCTCAGATATAAAATTTTTTAAGGAACCGTTTTCAAGAAAAATATTTTTTGAAAGGATATTTTTGAAGGATAAACAAAAATCTCTTATTGTGGATTTTAAAAGAATATTTTTTCAAGGACCTTCTATCGGAGTACAATCAAGGCCCTGGAAATCAGGATTTTTAGAATATTTTTAATGGACAATCAAGGATTTCGAAACGTGGATTTTTAAAAAATATATTTAAAGGACAATCAAGGACAATTAGGAACTCTAAACGTGGTTTTTTAAAGAATATTTTTTCAAGGACAATCAAGGACCCATAAACCTTGAAACGTGGCTTTTCAAAGAATATTTTTTCAAGCCTCAAGGAAACTTTGAACCCGATTTTTTAAAGAATATTTTTTAAAAGACCTCAAAAATTGGATTTTTAAGGAATATCTTTCAAGGACCAAAGAACTTTTAAACGTGTATTTATAAGGAATATTTTTTCAAAGACCAAAGGCCCTTAATCGTGGATTTAAAAAAATATATTTTCAAGGACCAAAGGACCTTTAAATGTGGATTTATAAATAATATTTTTTTAAGAACCAAAGAACCTTAAATCGTTGATATTTAAAGAATGTTTTTTTCAAGGATCAAAGGACCTTTAAACGTGGATTTTTAAGAATATTTCTTCAAGGATCAAAGGACCTTTAAATGTGGTTTCGTAAATAATAATTTTTTCAAGGACCAATGGACCTTTAAACGTGGATTTATAAATAATATTATTTTTTAAGGACCAAAGGACCTTTAAACGGGGGTTTTTAAGAATAGTTTTGCAAGGACCAAAGCACCTTTAAACGTGGATTTCTAGCGTGAAATTTTAGAGAATAGTTTTTGAAGAACTAAAAGATACTCAAACGTTGATTTTTAGAGATTAATTTTTGAAGTACCAAAGGATCTTCAAACGCGGATTTTCAAGAATATTTCTCCAAGGACCAAAGGACCTTCAAGCGTGGATTTTTAGAAAATAATTTTTGTATGACTAAAGGATCCTCAAACGTGGATTTGTAAAAGAAAAATTTTCAAGGAAAACTAAACCCTCAAAACATATATTTTTAAAGAATACTTTTCAAGGACCAAAAGACTTTCTAAATTAGATTTTTAAAGAATACTTTTTAAAGGACCAAAGGACTTTCAAAAACTTCAATATTTTTTAAGGATCAAAGTACCTCAAAAAAATGGGATTTTAAGGAATATCTTCTTTATTCTTTAAACGTGGATTTTTAAGAATATTTCTTCAAGGACCATAGGATCCTCAAGCGTGGATTTGCATAGAATATTTTTTAAGGACAATGAAAAACTCCCCTTAAAAATAGCATTTTTAGAAAATATTTTTTCAAGGACCAAAGGACTTTCTAATGTGGATTTAAAAAAAAAAAAAACATTTTTCAAGGAATGAAATACTCTGAAACGCGGATTCGAAACGTGTATTTTAAGAGAATATTCTTTCAAGAATAATTTTCAAGGTCAATTGAGGACCTCAAAACGTGGTATATTCAAGAAGTATATTAAAGGATCAAATTACCTTAAAATATGAATTTTTGCAGCAATTTTTTCAAACATAAATTTGAAAACTCCTTCTAAAGGAATTTTAAAAATAATATTTTCATAAGGACCACCTTGGTTATTGGATTTTGAAAGGGTATTTTTTCCAGGATTTCTTTACCATAAAAAGACGATTTTTATTAAATATTATTAAGGACTTCTTGATTTCTAAACGGGGATTTTTAAGGACTATTTTTTTAAATGTTAAAGAAAATATTTTGTAAGGACTTCCTGGGCTTTGGGATATTTGGATAATATTTCTTAAACATTACCAACCAGGATTTTTTAACCCGTAACCCATTAAACGCCTTTGTCCCTTTATACATGGATTTCTGGAGGACATTTCCTCTAGGAACCTCTTATGGACTTTTATTTTTTTACAGATAACTGACAAAACAAATTTTCTTCCAAGACCTTAGTTAAAGAATTTTCCAAGTTTAGCCTTTTTTTGCGCGATATATTGTACTTTTATTGTGCATTTTCAATGATTTTTTAAAACTATTAACCCTTCACAAGCATTTTTTATAAGAATTTTCAGGAACATCTTACCAATAAAATAGATAGATATTTTTTCATAGAACTAGTTGAATTTTAATGTAAATTTTTTCAAAAGGTCGGCATTTTCTTAAACTTGGATATTTTTGGACATTTTTTCAAAGGGCAATCTGAACTTCAAATGCGGATCCTTAAAACAAATTTATTCAGATATCAAAAGAACTCAGAAAAGGATTTTTCAATATATATTTTTTAAGGACAATCTGATCTGGAATTATGGATTTTTAAAGATAAAGGATTCACTAGCATTTTAACTTGGATTCAAAATAAATAAAAAACAATGAATATTTGGCCTCAAAATGTGGATTTCAATGAATATTTATTCGAATACCATAAGTTCTTAACAGTCTATTAAAAAATCAAGACTTAAAGACCTTTTCAGGGTTAAGTTTTAATATTTTTCCAAAAATATCCTTGTCCTTTTTCATTATCCAATTGCTGTGGGGAACATATTCACATAAAGTAGTGTTACATTCAAAAAACACACAGACAAATAACATTTATAAACCAAACACCCACTAAACTACAAATACAAACACACAAACCCACATACATAGGCACACATATTTATATCTCTACACAAACAGAGGCTGTTACCATTTAACAATCAAATAAATATATTTTTATAGGCAGTTAATGCAAACATCATACATCTGGTGGCTTACAAAGCCACACACACACACACATGTAAACACATATATCTGTAACTGCAACACACACACACGCATACACTCACTTTCCCACTCAACTCAAACATACGCACCTCCCAAATCATTCAAAAAGGCAAAACTCTTAACAAATAAATCTTTTAATAAACCCCAACATAAATACGGAATGAACGAATGAACCGACAACCGACCGACCGACCGACAAACAAACAGACAAATAAATGCATGAATAAACAAAGCCACCATTCAATGAACAATACAATATTGCATTCACGGAATTCAATTGAAATCAAACATTTTATAGAATTATGTGCGTATTGAAAATCTTGTTCTCTTTCATTCGCATTATAATGAAGTGAAACTATTTCACTTGTAGAAGCACAAAGGTAAGGTGAAGTGGGGCGAAGGGGGAGGTGGAGGGATTGGTTGCCAGTAGTTGTAATAATTACAATGAGAAATAATACATTTATTGTGAAATTATTATTGAACTTTTATTATTTATTAAGTTATAATTTTGTGCAAATACGCAGTGGAAAGGAGTGGAGGAAAGAATAATGGGGCCTTTAAATAGTTTATGTTCAATGACAAGTGAGCTTTTTTTACCCAAAAACCACAATAAAAAGGTCATAGGGCCATAGAAAACCCACATTTGGAGGTCCGTATTAACAAAATCCATTTCCAATCCAATGTGGGTTTTCTATGGCCCTATGACCTTTTTATTGTGGTTTTTGGGTAAAAAAAGCTCACTTGTCATTGAACATAAACTATTTAAAGGCCCCATTATGATCCCCTTGGATTCTTTCCTCCACTCCTTTCCACTGCGATTTCCAAAGATCTTTTGGTCCTTGAAAAAATATTCTTTAAAAATCCACATTTGAAGTCCTTGAAAATATATTCTTTAGACATTCACATTTAAATGTCCTTTGGTCTTTAAAAATACATGTAAAAAGATATTTTGATCCTTAACAAAATATTTTTAAAAATCCACGTTCAAATATTAAAAACTATTCTTAAAACTTCCACATTTAAAGGTCATTTGGTTCCTGAAAGAATATTGTTTAAATAACCTTCAAAAATCCACCCTATTCTTAAAAAAAACAGTTTGAGGTTTATAAAAAAAAATTCTTTAAAAATAAAGGTTTGAGGGCTTGAAAAAATAATTTTTAAAAATCCACGTTGGAGGGCTTGAAAAAATAATTTTCGATATCCACGTTTGAGGTCCTTGATGGTTCTCGAAAAAATATTTTTTAAAAAACCTTATATAAGGCCCCTGATGGTCCTTAAAAATATAAACTTTAAAAATCCACGTTGGAGGTCTTCGATGGTTCTCGAAAAAATATTTTTAAAAAATTCACGTTTGAGGTCCTTGAGAACAAAAAATAAAAATACACGTTTTATGTCCTCGAAAAAATATTCTTTAAAAATCTACGATTGAGGTCCTTTAAATATTATTTATTAAAATCAACATTTGAGAAATCCACGTTTAAGGTCCTAGAACAAATATTTTTTCAAAAATCAAGATCTGAGTTCCTCAAAAAATTTTAAATAACGTTTGAAGTCCTTGAAAAACATTCTTTAAAATTTTAAGTTGGAGATCCTTCATGGTCTTCAAAAAATATTCTCTTAAACTCCACTCTTGATGTCCTTGAAAATAATTTTCTTAAAAAAATCCAAGTTTAAAGGACACTTGGTCTTTGAAAATAATATTCTTTAAAAAACCACGTTTAAAAGTCCTTTGTTCCTTGAAAATAATTTTCTTAAAAATAATCCAAGATTAAAGGTATTTTGGTCCTGGAAAAAACTTTCTTTAAAAATCCAAGTTCCAAGATCCTTTGGTCCTTGAAAATATATTCCTTAAAAATCTACGTTCAAAGATTCCTTGATCCCTGGAAAAATATTCTTTAAAATTCCATGTTTAAAGGTCTTTTGGTCCTTGAAAAAATATTATTTAAAATTCCATGTTTAAGGGTCTTTTGGTCCTTGAAAAAATCTTGTTTAAAATCCACGTTTATAGGTTAGATGGTCTTTGAAAAAATATTCTTTAAAAATCCACGTTTTAATGTTAGAACGTCCTTGAAAAGAATATTCTTTAAAAATCCACGTTCTGGAAAAGAATATTCTTTAAAAATCCACGTTCTGGAAAAGAATATTCTTTAAAAAATCCACGTTTGAAGTTTAGAAGGTCCTTGAAGAGAATATCTTTAAAAATACAAATTTAAAGGGTAGAAATATTCTTTGAAAATCCACATTCAAAGATCCTTTTGTCCTGTGAAAAGCTTAAAAATCCACATAACATGATCCTATGGTCCCTGAAAATATATTCCTTAAAAATCCAAGTTTAAAGATCCCTTGATCCTTTGAAAAAATATTTCTTAAGGTCTTTTGATCCTTAAATAAATATTCTTCAAAAATTCACGTCTAAAGGTCTTCTCAAGGTCTTTTGATCCTTGAATAAATATTCTTTAAAAATTCCGCATTCAAAGGTTTTATGGTACGTGAAGAAATTTTCTTTAAAAATCCACGCTTAAAACTTTTATTCCTTGAAGAAATATTCTTCAAAATCCACGTTTGAAAATTCTTCAAAATTCTTAAAGAAATTTTCTTCAACAATCCATGTTAAAGGTCTTATGATCCTTGATCTCTATTCAGTCCCTTTAAAAATCCAAGTTAGGTCCTTTTGTGAGTCCTTGAATAAAAATTCTTTAAAAATGTACATTAGATCCATCTTTTAGTCCTTGACAAATATTCTTCAGGAATCTCCGTTTAAAAGTCTTTCCGTCCTTGGAGAAATATTCTTTAGAAGAGAACATAATGGTCCTTGAAAAAATATTGTTTTTTTTTTTAAATTCAGGTCCTAGAAAAAATATTTTTGTTCAAAAAATATAATATTCTTTGAAAAGGTCATCTGGCCATGTTTAAAACTTAGTTATTTAATGTTAGTCCTTAAAAAAATATTTTCTAAAAATTATATTTTTAAAACTTTAAAAGATCAAGAAAAAAATTATTTAAAATATCCATACAAATTCCCTTACAAATATTCTGAAAATATTTTTTAAACACTGGTTTTGAAGGTTTTTGATCCTTGAAAAAATCTTCTTTAAAATACGCCCTTAAATGTCAAATAATCTTTAAAAATTTCTTTAAAATTCCACATTTAAACGTCTTTAAAAAATATTCTACAAAAATGCAAGTTTTGAGGTCAGATCGTTCTTGATTTTTTTCAAAAGTCCCCTCTTTTATGGATTTTGCTCCTTGAAATTATTTTCTTTGTCCAAATCCCTCCCTGCCTTTTTGGCAAGCCCACAAAAAATCCCCATTGCAATTCATTATTCGAGTATTAATTTACTTTTGGTCACTATGACTTTTGAAATCTATTCATTTATTTGTATTTCTATGTGCGAGTGTGTGTGTGAGTAGCATAAATGATATGCCATTGGCTCATGCATAAATGAATGTCCTGTCTGTATGTATTCTGTGGCAAAGTAAATCTTGCATCTCCAACTAAATATTTTAGTTGGCACGGGTGTGAGAGAGGGTATTTACAAACGTATCCTGGGACATGGACATGGAGATTATGCAGAAGATTTTTACAATTATTATTAAATAAATATTATCCTCTTATGATGATTTTCTGCTTTACCCAAACACACGTACATACACTCAGACATGCAGAAAAGTGAATTCATTTTCAGAATTGTTGTTGATATTTGTGGTTCATGGTATTAGAATTTTTTTGCTGTCTCTCCAAGAGCTTAGGTTTTCCAAATATATTATGTTAATTTGATTAGAAATGTAATGAAGTTATAGATCTGGGATTTATTTTAATTCGGCTCTTGGTACTTTGTTTTAAAGGGAGAACTATTGGAATATACAGTGGCAGCTATTGCAGTAGCATAAATAAAAATTATAATAATAAAACAATTATAAAAATTGTAAATTTTAATTAAAAATGTAAAAGGATAAGTAAAAATAAAGGCACCTGATCCTTGAATAAATATTCTTTAAAAATCCACGTTTAAAGATCCTTTTGTCCTTTAATAAATATTCTTTAAAAATCCACGTTTAAAGATCCTTTTGTCCTTGAAGAAATATTCTTTAAAAATCCGCGTTTAAAGATCCTTTTGTCCTTGAAGAAATATCCTCTAAAAATCCACGTTTAAAGATCCTTTTGTCCTTGAAGAAATATTCTCTAAAAATCCAGGTTAAAAGATCCTTTTGTCTTGAATAAATATTCTTTAAAAATCCACGTTTAAAGATAATTTTGTCCTTGAAGAAATATTCTTTAAAAATCCACGTTTAAAGATGCTTTTCGTCCTTGAAGGAATATTCTTTAAAAATTCACGTTTAAAGATCCTTTTGTACTTGGAGAAATATTCTCTAAAAATCCACGTTTAAAGATCCTTTTGTACTTGGAGAAATATTCTCTAAAAATCCACGTTTAAATATTCTTTAGTCCTTGAAGAAGTATTCTTTAAAAATCCACATTTAAATATTCTTTTGTCCTTGAAGAAATATTCTTTAAAAATCCACGTTTAAAGATCCTTTTGTCCTTGAAGAAATATTCTTTAAAAATCCACTTTTAAAGATCCTTTTGTCCTTGAAGAAATATTCTTTAAAAATCCACGTTTAAAGATCCCTTTGTCCTTGAAGAAATATTCTTTAAAAATCCACGTTTAAAGATCCTTTTGTCCTTGAAGAAATATTCTTTAAAAATTCTTTAAAAATCCACGTTTAAAGATCCCTTTGTCCTTGAAGAAATATTCTTTAAAAATCCACGTTTAAAGATCCTTTTGTCCTTGAAGAAATATTCTTTAAAAATCCACGTTTAAAGATACTTTTGTCCTTCATGAAATATTCTTTTAAAAATCCACGTTAAAGATCCTTTTGTCCTTGAAGAAATATTCTTTAAAAATCCACGTTTAAAGATCCTTTTGTCCTTGGAGAAATATTCATTAAAAAATTCACGTTTAAAGATCCTTTTGTCCTTAGAGAAATATTCTTTAAAAAATCCACGTTTAAAGATCCTTTTGTCCTTGGAGAAATATTCTTTAAAAAAATCCACGTTTAAAGATCCTTTTGTCCTTGAAGAAGTATTCTTTAAAAATCCACGTTTAAAGATCCTTTTGTCCTTGAAGAAATATTCTTTAAAAATCCACGTTTAAAGACCCTTTTGTCCTTGAAGAAATATTTTTTTGAAAATCCACGTTTAAAAATCCTTTTGTTCTTGGAGAAATATTCTTTAAAAAACCACGTTTAAAAATACTTTTGTTCTTGGAGAAATATTCTTTAAAAATTCTTGAAAAATCCACGTTTAAAGATTCTCTTGTCCTTGGAGAAATATTCCTTAAAAAATCCACGTTTAAAGATCCTTTTGTCCTTGGAGAAATATTCTTTAAAAAATCCACGTTTAAATATCCTTTTGTCCTTGAAGAAATATTCTTTAAAAATCCACGTTTAAATATCCTTTTGTCCTTGAAGAAATATTCTCTAAAAATCCACGTTTAAATATCCTTTTGTCCTTGAAGAACTATTCTTTAAAAATCCACGTTTAAAGATCCTTCTGTCCTTGAAGAAATATTCTTTAAAAATCCACGTTTAAAGGTCCTTTTGTCCTTGGAGAAATATTCTCTAAAAATCCACGTTTAAAGATCGTTTTGTTTTTTCAGAAATATTCTTTAAAAATCGAAGTTTAAAGATCCTTCTGTCCTTGAAGAAATATTCTTTAAAAAATCCACGTTTTAAGATCCTTTTGTCCTTGAAGAAATATTCTTTAAAAATCGAAGTTTAAAGATCCTTTTGTCCTTGAAGAAATATTCTTTAAAAATTCACGTTTAAAGATCTTTTTGGTCCTTGAAGATATATTCTTTAAAAATCCACGTTTAAAGATCCTTTTGTCCTTGAAGAAATATTTTCTAAAAATCCACGTCTAAAGGTCCTTTTGATCCTTTTGTCCTTGAAGAAATATTCCTTAAAAATCCACATTTAAAGATCCTTTTGTCCTTGAAGAAATATTCTTAAAAAATCCACGTTTAAAAATCCGTTGGTCCTTGAGAAGAATTTTCTTTAAAAATCCACATTTAAAGATCCTGTTTTCCTTGAAGAAATTTTCTTTAAAAATGCACGTTTAAATGTCTTCCGGAGCTTGAAAAAATATTTCTTAAAATTACAGGTTTTGAGGGCCCTTGAAAAAATATTCTTTAAAATCGATGTATTAAGGCAAAAATAATTCCATTTATTTGCAATTTACTGTAGACTCAATTTCTGTGAGTTCATAAATTACTATTCAAATTAACAGTTATTGCCTTAATATTTTCAAAACATTATCTACTGCCACTGAGGATATGTATATCCTCTTGTGGAGACTTCGAAAAATTCCCATCATCCCCAACACACTGGCCAGTTACTTGGGCCTTTGTGTCGTATGAGTTGTGTTGTCAATCATACGCCCCACTGACCCTTGGTGGTCATTCTTAAAGGTTAAGCAGATAATTGTTTACAAGATAAATTATTAAATTATTGATGTTGGTGATTGATCTGAGTTATTAATTATTATTTGAAGAATAAATAAATTTAAACAATACAAATGATATTGTTGTGATTTGATATTGCTGGAAAATGGAAGATTTTTCAGAGAGAAGCTGAAGGAGGAATTTCTAATTGAAGATGATTAAGTCTGCAAAAAATAAAATGCTTACAACTGGAAAATAAATCGGATAAAAATAAAAACAAATGATGACGGAATATAATTCTAATGTTCGGACAATTTATACAGTCGCATAGCAATACAGGATGAGATAAAAAAACTGCAACAATGTCAAACGCCATAATTTTTACATTTTTTTTTCAAATTTTATTGAATTGAAGCAAAAAATATCGGAAATAGCATCAAATTTTAGAATAGGTTTAGAATAGTTCGAATTGATCACCTTTGGCACGAATCATGGCCTTCAAACGGCCAATGAAACCGTCTCACGCTGCTCTGCGACATTTTGGCCCATTCCCGGCGAAGGTGATCGACATTTTGGTATTTTTTAGTGCCAACGTAGCATTCCAAAATACTCCAGACGCAATAGTCCAACGGATTGGTATCCGGAGATTTTGGTGGCCATTGTGCGCTGAAAATGCGAAGCGAGGAACCTCATTTTGTAACCATTCTTGGGTGGCGCTGAGTGCAATGGTGCTGGACCTGTGGGAAAGTCAAAGGTCTGCGGCCAAAATATTTGTGTGGCCAAGGCTTTCATACACCCTCCAGAATATTTTCGCGATAATATTCGACTGATGCCACGGTCAATTTATACGAGCGGAGAGCAACCATCGGCTGTTATGGCGGCCCACACCATCACCAAGGCCGGCGCTTGAGTTCTGGTGGCCAACCGAAGGTGCACATTTTCAGCTGACCATGAGCGGATCATTTTGTTTGTTTACAAACTACTGGACAACGAATGTTTTCTCATCGGAGATCGGAGAAAACCAAATTTGGCAGTTCACCACTTTCGGCCAAGTGAAGCAACTCTTTAGCTCTTTTGAGTCTAATTTCTTTCTGTTGCCGTGTAAGTTCTTCAACTTTTTGGAGTTACAATGGCTTTACTCCGACCCCGAGCTCATTTTTCAATATTTGGCGAATGGAATGTTGCTCAAGAGCCATTTTTCGGCCACTGCGACGCGGATTTCGATCAAGTCGCTTCTTTGCTTTTCGAACCATTTCTGCTGATGTCCACTTCCTTGATGTCGGGCTACGCTATCAGTATCACGGTAACGACCGATGGTATGAGACACAAAAGATTTTTTCCCATTTACATGCTGGAGTGCTCTAACCAATAATATAATGAGCTGTCACTGGAATAATTTTAACAGCTGTCGGACGAGTGACTTAGAAATGCCAGCAGTCTGAAGTTGGTTGCAGTATTTTTCATCTCTCCCTGTTTCGGTGTTTCGGCGTATGAATAGTGCCACAAATGATACGCCCTATGGTCCACAGGCTGAGAGAATATTGTTCAACTTTGGGCTTCTTAAAGGAATAGGAAGCTCTTAACTTTTTGAGAACTTTTAAAGAGAACCTTGATATTGTTTAGCTATTCAAGGCAGTTATCCGATTTGCGACAGCAGTCTGAAGTTTGTTGCAGTTTTTTTTCATCTCTCCCTGTTTCGGTGTTTCGACGTATGAATAGTGCCACAAATGATACGCCCTATGGTCCACAAGCTGAGAGAATATTGTTTAAATTTGGATTTCTTAAAGGAATACGAACCTCTTAACTTTTTGATAAATTTTATAGAAAAAAGTCTTGATATTGTTCAGCTATTCAAGGGAGCTTTCAGATTTGCGCTTTTTAAAAGTTTTGAAAAAAGGAGCAAATATCTATTTGAAGTTGAGGTACATTTAGGCGTATAATTAGTGGTAACAATCATACGCCCAATGGTCCACATAACATAATGCTGATTACCATTATAGGTCTTATATGTATATGATACCCTTAGTCGTTTGAGGTCTTTCACGATTAGAAAGCCTTGAGATCTTCCCAAAATATAATGTAGAGAAATTTTTGGATTTCGATGCGAAGTTAATTGCGGAAACAATTTGTATCTTTAAAACTTTTACACTTTTTAGATGAAAAAAAAAATATTTATAGAAGACCCGTAAATTTTCCATAGACGCTAATTCTCTTTAAGATTATTTAATTGTTTCTTAAGATTCTAAAATTAAATAGGAATATTGTCTTTTGATTAAGAACCTTTGCCTAGGTTTGCTCTGCATATATTTAGGTCTGAAATAAAACTTCGAATTGATATAGTGAATATTCTCTCCAAATATCTTTGAGAAGAAGGCATCGATTAAATTCTGAAATCACAATCATCTTGGCGGATTGGTAAACAATATTTGGACATTTTGACGTATGATTGCTGACAACACTCATACGACCCCATGTCTCCTCAGAATTCCTTTAGAAGAAGCTATTGATCATTTCTGATATCACAATCGTCTTTGCGGATTGGTAAACAACATTTGACCATTGTGACGTATGATTGCTGACAACACTCATACGACCCCATGTCTCCTCAGAATTCCTTTAGAAGAAGCTATTGATCATTTCTGATATCACAATCGTCTTTGCGGATTGGTAAACAACATTTGACCATTGTGACGTATGATTGCTGACAACACTCATACGACCCCATGTCTCCTCAAAATTCATATAGAAGAAGCCATTGATCATTTTCTGATATCACAATCTTCTTGGCGGATTGGTAAACAATATTTGACCATATGACCCTATGTCTCATTTGAAAATAAATATTAATTTTATGCAATTTTAAATAAATACATCAATTAAAATATCTACATTTTGAATAAATGTTATAATTAAATAAAATTTATTCTAAATTTCTATACATTTCATAAATTACTAACAAATATTATAATTCCTTTATTGATTGATATAATTCCATTGATCATTTTCTGATATCACAATCTTCTTGGTGAGTTACCAAACAATATTTGACCATTGTGACGTATGATTGCTGGCAACACTCATACGACCCCATGCCTCATTTGAAAAATAAATATTCATTTTATACAATTTTTAATAAATACATCAGCTAAAATATCTAAATTTTGAATAAATTTCATATTTAAATAAAATTTATTCTAAAGTTCTATACAATTCATAAATTACTAACAAATATTATAATTTATAAATTAAATCCTCCGGGTGTCGAATTTTCAATAACTTGCCAACATTTTTACACTCAAAGCAGTGCCCACAAGCCATCGCTGGTCCCCCTAGGTTATGCGAAAAATTCCATTTCCCCTCTAATGGATTTTCGTGAATAATATTTTGAAAAAAAAAAAAACAAAATAGATAATATTTAAGCAAATTAAAGTTTTAAACAAAACCATAATAATTTTTTATGTTTTTTTATTTTTTTGTATATATCATAGACACAACGACAACAGCAAAAAACATGCATGCATAAATAAATGAATATGGCGTTAATACTCATAAACAACACCAAATAGAATTTAAGTCCGAAAACGAACAAAAAAAAAAAAAAAACTAGAAAACAAATCCGTTTTGGAAAAAATGGCTGAATAAATACCCCTAAAAGCGTGCTTTAAAAATCATCATTTGTGTGTTTTATTCAAATATTTTTTTGTGGAGAGAGGGGGGTACTTTTTTGGTGGTATTTTTCTGGTGTTATTTTTTTGTTGTGTTAAAACACACACAAACACGTAGAGAGATACATACAGGGTGAACTGAAAAAAATTGCAACCAACTTCAGATGGTTTTCATTTCTAAGCCACTCCTCGTGAGCTAAACACATAGCAATATTCCATTCAGCAAATATTAAAAAATAAATTCGGGGTCGGGGAAACCCACTGAAATTCCAAAATATGCAAGATCTTACACCGCAACAGAAAGAAAATAGACTCAAAAGAGCTGAAGAGTTGCTTCGCTTCGCTTGACCGAAAGTGGTTAACTGCCGAATTTGGTTTTCTCCGTCTACGATGAGAAAACATTCGTTGTCCAGAATGATCGTGTTTACTTGCCAAAGAGGTCAGTGGCGTAGCCCGACGCCAAGGTATTGGACGGAAGAAAACAGCAACATCAGCAGAAATGGTTCGAAAAGTACAGAGACGACTCGATCGGAACCCGCGTCGCAGTGGCCGAAAAATGACTCGTGAGCTGAAAATATCGCAATATTCCATTCGGAAAATATTGAAAAATGAGCTCGGGGTAGAGTCACTGAAATTCCAAAAAGTGCAAGAACTTACACCGCAGCAGAAAGAAAATAGACTCAAAAGAGCTTCGCTTGGCCGAAAGTGGTGAACTGCCGAATTTGGGTTTCTCCGTCTCCGTTGAGAAAACATTCGTTGTCCGGAATGATCGTGTTTACTTGCCAAAGAGGTCAGCTGAAAATGTGCACCTCCGGTTGGCCACCAGAACTCAAGCTCCGGCCATGGTGATGGTGTGGGCCGCCATAACAGCCGATGGTCGTTCTCCGCTCGTACTAATCGACCATGGCAATAGAAAAAATGCTGAATATTATTGCGAAAATATTCAGCAGGGGGTAAACATTTTGGCCCCAGACCTTGGACATTGCAACATGACTCAGCACCATCGCTCTCAGCACGCGCCATCCAAGAATGGTTACAGAATGAGGTTCCTCGTTTCATTTCCAGCCCATAATGGCCACCAAAATCTGCGGATACCAATCCGTTGGACAATTGTGTCTGGAGTATTTTGGAAATCAAGGTTGGCTCTAAAAAATGCGCAAAATGTCGATCACCTCAAGCAAGCGCTTTGCCGGGAATGGGCCAAAATACCGTAGAGCAAAATTCGGGCAGCGTGTGACGGTTTCATTGGTCATTTGAAAGTCACAATTCCTGCCTAAGGTGACCAATTCGAATAAATCTAAACTAAAACTAAAATTTAATGGTATTTCCGACTTTTTTTGCTTTCATTCAATAAAATTTAAAAAAAATTAAAAATTATGGCGTTTGACTTTGTGGCAGTTTTTTTTTTGGTCTCACCCTCTATCTGTAGATATGCTTGCATTTCCCATCCATAATTATTGTTAACATAACTCAATGTGAATGAAATAAATTAAATATTTATTATATCAAAAAGTAGACGGCATTTCATTGTAAATATTTGATCCTTCTTTACGCACACACACACATACACTCGCATACCTAAGTAACGGGGGGAAAATGTTAAAAAGTTAAAAAAAGAAGACAAAAAACTCGTCCTTCCCGCACACACACAACATGTCCGTTATGATACAGTTATGATATGACAGCATAAATTTAAAATATTTTGACAAATGATATTTGTGTTGTTGTTGCTCTGGGTTTTTCTCCTGCTGACTGACTCTCTGTGGCTGTCAGACACTTGCAGAGCAAAAAAAAAAATGGCTGGCAAAACAAAACGAAATGTTACAGTGACTGATTGAGGTGTTTGTATATTTCAAATTCTTTTTTTGTTTTCCACGTTTTTTTCCATTCCATTTCATTTCATTTCTGTTAAGGTTGGGCAGCAAAAAAAAAAAAAAAAAAAAGCATGCAATGTTCATGTGGTTGTTTTTTTGTTTTTACGGAGGAAAAACTATTGCAAGCATGTCATTTTTAAAGCAGTAACAACTTGATATTGTTCGGCAAATATTTGTTGTTAAATGCAATTATTTCTCTGGAAGGACATTAAAGAGTTATTTCGTCCTGTGGATGGGAATTTGTGGAATTCGAGGTGAAGTTATTTGCGAGAGGACAATAATAGGAATTTTAATATGAGAAAATATGTTCAGAAAGCTAAAAAGATGTAAAATCCTTTTTGGGCGTTTACTTGGTGGCAATAATCATACACCCATGGTCCACAAGGTAATATAATATTATTTACCCCTGGAGGTTTTAGAGGGACTGGAACTTTTTAACTATTTGAAAAATTTTATGGGAGTCTGGAGATCCTACATTTATTATTCCACTTAAAAAAAATCCAATCGAATTTGTAACTTTTGCAAAAATTTTGAAAAAATGGCCAATATCTCCTTAAACATGAAATATATTTGGGCGTATAATTATTTCCAACAATCATACGCCCAGTGGTCCACATAGTAGTACAACATCGACTGGAAGTTTTAGGTTATAAAATGTATAAACTTGAACTATATGATATTTTTAATTGGTTTTGAACCCCACTATCTCGAATCATACCATACAATAAGGGGTGGCGTATGGCTATTGTCAACAATTATACGCCAAACTGTACCAATAAAATTCATGATGAAGTTTCCCTCAGGATAGCTGGTTCATTTAAAAATTATGTAAAATAATCTAATCTGGTAAAGCAAATGATTAGAGGCCTTAGGGTCGAAACGACCTTAACCCACTCTAGAACTTTAAATGGTTAAGAACCACAACTTTCTTGGTGTGAAGGTGTGGTAATGATACGGTTTCCAAATTGACTTCATGACTAAAAAGAAACATAAAATTTCCCATTTTATTTTTAAATAAAAAATTTGGACCCCGCCATGGAAGGGATTTCATGGAATTCGATGTGAAAGTATTTATTTGCGGTCGAAAAATTATCGCAATTTTAATATGAGAAAATATGTTCAAAAACATGTAAAGTACTTTTCGGCGTATAATTAGTGCCAGTAATCATACGCCCAATGGTCCAGAATATTGTACCACTTTGGAGTTCTTAAAGGGATAGGAACCTCTTACCTTTTTGAGAACTTTTATGAAAAGATAGACCCGATATTGTTCAGTTATCAACAGGGGCAATCCAATTGTCCTTTTTGAAAAAACGAGCAAATATCAATTAAGACGTGAGTTACATTCAGGCGTATAATTAGTGATAGCAATCATACACCCAGAGGTCCACATAGCAACATAATATTCATTATCTTGAAGGTATCACATGCATGCCATACGGTTAACTGCATGAGGTCGCCTTTAGTCTTTAGTTCAAATGGAGGCGAATTCATGGAATTCGATGCGAAGGAAGCAATTGTTATCCTGTAAACCATCACAATTTTAATTTGAAGAACATTCTTCATGCCGATGTCCATAGAATATTTTTAGTATTTTGAGGTCTTTTATGGTCAGAAACCCTAAAAACCATTTTTAGGTTATTTTCGGGAAAAAAAATCCTCTGATTTGTTTCAATAATAGTAGACTAACTTATATGCCATTCTCCAAAGGGGTTCTTTTAACCGAAATCCTGAAATTAATAGAAATATCCAACCATATCGTATCGAAGAAGCTAGAACGGTCTTCTATTAATAGAGAATATGTGTAAATGATTTTCTATAGGTAGAAAATACGCCAAAAAGGGGAAATATGTTAGGTGCATTGAGTCGTATAATATATGGCAATAGTCATACGTCTAATGGTCCAAATAATGATTGAATATTTAATTTTTTTGCGATCTTTTATGATCAGGAGGCTCTGATCGACACATACAAAGACATACGCGGGAGGAAGAGGGCAGTGAGACCAGGTCCCCTTCGAATTGGCTAGTATTCTGATATATTTTACATGGACATTTTTTTGGTTACCAGTTAGCTCCTGTCTTCCGCAAATTGGTTATTCTCTGGAATATAGCTAAACCTTCCCTCAAGATCCTCTGGCTAGAATAATTTATGTATTTGTATGAAAGATTTCTATAGTACGCCAAAATAATAAATAATTATCGGATAAGTAAAATTTTGTAACTTTTTATGGTTAGGACGTTCTGATCGGTCCATAAAAGGGGCGTAACGGGAGGGAGGAGGCCGTGTGACCAGACCTGCTTTGAATTGACTGTATTCTTAGTACTTTTTGCATAGAAAATTTATTTTTTAAACCATTTGGCCTCATTCTTCCGTCAATTGGTTGTCCTCTGCGACTTCCCTCAAGACCTTCTGGGCAGAATCATTTATCCATTTGAATAAAAAATTTTCATAGGTAGAAGTATGCCTTAATAGGGAACTATGAGAGGCGCATAATTGCTGACAATAGAGGCTATGATCGGTCCATACAAGGGCGTACAAAGAAGAAAACGGTCAGTGGGCCACTTCCGACGTGGCTACAATTGTTTTTTTTTTTTTTTTTTGATATTTTTGATATTTTTGTGCTATTTTCTTGAAAAGTTGGTTTTTTGAAAGTTGGCTCCTTTCGTCCGCCAATTGGTTGTTCTTTTGGGTATAGTTAAAAATGTAACGTGCTTTGAGGCGAACAGTGACAATAGTCATAGGCACAATGGTCTATAACATAATCATATGTGTAAAAATTTGCTATTTTTATTTGTTAGGATGCTAGGTCGAAACAAGCACGTACAAGTGAGAATCGGCCCCCTCCGAATTTTTTTTCATGGAAAAATTACTATTTTTTCCAGATGGAAAGCGTCCTTCTGCCAATTGGTTTTTATCTTTGGGCGTAGCTAAAACTTCCCTCGAGACCCTCTGTATAGGAACTTTTAAACATTTTCTCCAGACATAGAGGTGGTTTTGATCCAATGCAATTTTCTCAGTTGGATCCTTGGATATTGATAACTTTACCCTATAAAAAAAATAATAGATAATACGAAGATTTTGAGATGAAAAAAATATAGCTAACATACCCTGGACTCAAATCCTGCCTTTACAATGTATTGTAATTATTACTGTGAAATCCGTGACGTATGAGTATTGACATCACTAATACGCCACCGAATCTCTTGACAGAATCTTATTTGTTTGTTCTCTACGAAATAGTTAAAATTTCCCTCGAGACCCTCTGGCTAAAGTCATTTATCCATTTTATCTGGCCACAATGGTGATTTCAAATGATCTGATGCCATTTTTAATCGTGTATCCATCTATATTGATCACTATACCCTCTAGAATTACATTATTATAAGGTCCAGATATCCTTATGAAATCTCTGCTCATGAAATCCATGGCGTATGAGTACTGCCATCACTAATACGTCTCCGAATTCCTAGGCAGACTCTTATTAGGTTCTTCTCTGGGGTATAGTTAAAAAACTTCTCTCGAGACCTACTGGTTAGAATAATTTAGCAAGTTTATCAAGACACAAAGGTGGTTTCAACTGATCCGATTCCCTTTTTCATCTTAGATTCATCGATGTTGAAGTGGATTATTAAAATGTATATAGGTTCTTGTCCGATTTTTGGGATTATAATCCTTTATATCCCAAATTTTGAGATGGTAGGAACTATGGCTGGAAATACTAGTCTCTGAACATAAATTTTCCCTTTACCATGGGCTACCATTATTACTGTGAACTCCATGGCGTAAAAGTATTGACGCTACTAATACACCACCGAATGTCTTAAAAGACAAAAAATTGTCTGTATTCCAATTTCTTCGAGATATCACCGGTTTAATGCAAATGTCATATTTTTGATTGATTTTCATAATATTCTGTTGCTTTTTTATAATGTATTTAAATCCCTTACTCCAGAATCAAACTTTGTGGTAAGAGGTGGCGTATGGCTGCTGTCA
>NW_026712286.1:4722309-4784952 GCF_030504385.1 Musca domestica | reverse complement strand
GAAAGAATCAGTTGCTTATTTCGCATCTTAAGAGCATTTTGGTTATTCAAAATTTTGACCAATTGGGGGGAAGGTACCAGAAATAGTTGGCCGATATATTCTTTACGCCAGATCTTGGGTTAATAGAAATATTAGGATGTGGGAAATTTGTAAAGAATCGGATACTTATTTTCCATTTTATGAGCATATTGGTTATTCACAATTTTGACCTCTTTGAGGAGAAGGTACCAAAAGCAGTGGTCCAATATATTCCATCTTCCCCCCAGATCTTGTGTTAACAAAAATATTGAGATCTGTTAAATTTGAAAAGAATCGGATGCTTATTTCGCATTTTAGGAGAATTACAATTATTCCAAATTTTGACCTGTTGTGGAGGAGGTACCGGAAGAAGTGGACCGATATTTAGCATCTTTACTCCTGACCTAGCACTGATAAAAATATTGTGATGTGTGAAATTGTGAAAGAATCAGATACTTATTTCGCATCTTAAGAGTATTTTGGTTATTCAAAAATTTGACCCCTTTGTGTGGGAGGTACCAGAAGCAGTTGGCTGATACATTCCATCTTCACACCAGATCTTTGGTTAATAGAAATATTGGTATGTGGGAAATTTAAAGAGAACCGGATGAATAATTCGCATTTTACGAGCATTTTGGTTATTCAGAATTTTGACATCTTTGTGGGGGAGGTACCAGAAGGAGTAGGCCGATATATTCTATCTTCACGCCAGATCTTTGGTTAATAAAAATATTGGGATCTTTAAAATTTAAAGAGAATCGGATGCTTATTTCGTATTTTATTAGCATTTTGGTTATTCAAAATGTTGACCCCTTTGTGGGGGAGGTACCAGAAGCAGTGGACCAATATATTCTATATTCACACCAGCCCTTGTGTTAATAGAAATATTGGGATTTGGGGAAATTTAAAGAGAATCGGATGTTTATCTCGCATTTTATGAGACTTACAATTTTTACAAAATTTTGACCTGTTGTGTGGGAGGTACCAGAAGAAGTGGACCGATATATTCCATCTTCACACCAGATCTTGTGTTAATAGAAATATTGGGATTTGGGAAATTTAAAGAGCATCCGACACTTATTTCCCATTTTATGAGCATATTTGTTATTCAAAAATTTGATAACATTGTGGGGGAGGTACCAGAAGCAATGGGCTGATATATTCCAACTTCACGCCAGATCTTGTGTTAATAGAAATATTGGAATGTTGGAAATTTGAATAGAATTTGATGTTTTCTTCACCATTTTATTGTAGTTATAATTATTCAAAATTTTTGACCCGTTGTGGAGGAAGTATCAGAAGGGCTGGGTCGATATTTACCATCTTCATAACAGATCTTGTGTTAATATAAATATTAGGATTTTCCGAGTTTGAACATAATCGAATACTTATATCGCATTTTATGGGCATTTTGGTTTTTCAAAATTTTAACCTGTTGTGGTGGAGGTACCAAAAGGAGTTGTCCATTCTTTTCGTTCTTCATAACAGATCTTGTATTGGTAAAAATACTGAGGTGTGCGAAATTTGAAAGCAAGCAGGCTTCTCCATCCCATTTTCATAGAAAAAGAATTGAGACCCTGGCTATTACAAATTTTGAGCCTTTGTGAGGTAGGTAATACATAGAGTGCTCCGATGTTTTCCATGTCCCCACCCGACCTAGCACGGATACAAATATTAGGGCCTACAAAGTTTAAACAAAATCAGTGGATCCTTTCTTGTTCTATGAGCTAAAATATTTTATGTGAAAACTTTGATCTTTTATGGGGGAGGTTGCGTAAGAAGTGGACCGATATTGTCCATCTCCGAACTCGAACCAAGTTTGATAATAATATTACGATGTATCAAGCTTGGACCAAGTCGGCTACTTTCTTCGAGAGTTATTGGACACACAAGACAGCCAAATAACCACACAGACACCCCTAGATCGACTCCAAATGTCCTGAAACGGATTTAATCCAAAGAAACCTTGAATCTAAAATCGTTATTTCGATGAGACACGTTTTGGCCGTACCAAATGATATAGAGGGCCATATGGCTGATGAAATAAAAATCAAATTTAAAAAAATGACAATTCCAGTTCCAACGATGACATTGAGTTTCGAAAAAAAAAGACTTCCAAAAGAAACCTGGTTAGAGATTCCAAAAACAGGATATGCCTTCCGTTTTAATTTTCTGTGAAGCCATTAATTTTCATAGGTTGTGTGGAAATATCTTGGCTATCAGAAAATTTTCGACTTTACTTTGTCTGTCCTCAAAGAGATCTTTCGATCCTTTGGTTTTGCTTCTTATGTCTGAAATAAAAAAAAAACATGAAGTTGTCTATTGAACTGTTTACACTTTATTTAGCCAAATTACAACGATATCCTTAAAAAACTGCAACTCAATATCATCTGTCTCTCCCTACTCTCTCTCTTTTCCCTCCCTTACTGATTATTATTCCCCCGCGGCCCGTTTTCGCACCTCTTCCAAATATTTTTTCAACAACATTGCAAACTTATCATCCATATGCTGATAATATTCCGCCTTATCCTCCTTGGGATGATGTTGTTTACGATGTTTGGGTATTTTCGTAACCGTATCGAATGTCTCCAAGCAACAAGGACACGTGTACAAATCCACTTTACGATGTTGCCTGGCCAAGTGTTCGATTATGTGACGTTCATCGTTAAATGATCTCTTACAATCGATACATTGGTATGTCTTTTGAGTAGTCCTTGGTCCTGGGCAATGATGCCGCATTTTGGCATACTTCCGTTGGCAAATATCACAATAATATACGGCAGGATGATTTTTGTGCACAATCCAATAATGATCGTAATAGGAGGTAATGAATTTGGACCTATGATCACACATACTACACGGATGCATGGTATAACCCTTGTCAGTCTTTAACACATTCACGGGATGGTCGAGGGAATGTTTTTCGGCGTAATGTTTCAGCTGATCTTCGTATGATAAACTCCGTAGACCACATAGTTTACAATCGTGACGAGTTTTGTTGCATCTAATGTAATTCCTGCGAGTCAATCCTTGGGATTTTCGGGCCATATGCAGCGTGGGATTGGGTGGATCTTCACTCTCCGAATCTATTTCGACAATAATAATTGGAGATTCTCCACGGCTCGATGGTGATGTTAAGTCTGTGGTTGTGGTGTCATATCCTCCACTCGGTGATTGTTGCAATAGATCTAATGTTGTCACCGTGGAGTCGGATTGTATCTGAATCGCGGACGGTAACTCTGTGTTGTTTGGATAGTTGTCTTTCGACATAGCTATTGTTGAGCTAAGTAGCACTGTTCCACCGCCACCTGCCATTGTTTCCATAGGTTCAGGACTGCTTCCATCATTTGCACCTTTTTCCAATTTAGGTACCAATATATCGAGCAGTTTCAATTGGGCCAATTGTATGGCCGCCTCAAAGCTATGAAAATCCGAAATTTTTTGCCAGCACTGAGAACAAAGGTTACATAAATATGCCGCTTCGTTCAAATTGATAATCTAAAAGAAAGAGAATTGATTTTTAATTTTTTTTTGTAATCCATTAGCTGCGGAACAAATGGGGAATGGTGTTATGCGCACTTTAAAGCTTCAGTTTCAAGAGTAAATATTCGAAATTATTAATAAATAAAATTATATTTTGTTGGATAGTCATAAACAAAAATTTAAAAAAAAAATCGGATTTCGGATTTATTAAAAATCCTATTGGACTTCTATCAAAAAATTTCTCCCTTGGACGTCTCTTATAGAAGACTTACAGATTTTTTCCTTTAGAATATCAACTAGCCTTCTTATAGAACAAAATATCGTATCCCAGAAGCCTCCTAGAAAAGGGTGAATAGGGCTTCTTTATGGTTTCCTTTTAGTTCCCTGAGAACACATTATGATCCTACTATACAGGGTGAGATAAAAAAAAAACATTTTTTTTAAATTTTATTGAATGAAAGCAAAATATGTCGGAAATGGCATGAAATTTTAGAATAAGTTCAGATTTATTCGAATTGATCACTTTTGGCACGAATTACGGCTTTCAAACGGCAAATGAAACGGTCACACGCTGTCCGAATATTGCTCTGCTGTATTTTGGCCCATTCCCGACGAAGCGCTTGCTTGAGGTGATCGACACTTTGGTATTTTTTAGTGCCAACCTTGCTTTCCAAAATACTCGCGACACAATAGTCCAACGGATTGGTATCCTCTGATTTTGGTGGCAATTGTGCGCTGGAAATGAAGCGAGGAACCTCATTTTGTAACCATTCTTGTGGGTGGCGCGTGCTGAGTGCAATGGTGCTGAGTCCTGTTGGAATGTCCAAGGTCTGCGGCCAAAATGTTTGCGTGTCCAAGGCTTTAATACACCTTCCAGAATATTTTCACGATAATATTCGGCATTTATTCTGATGCCATGGTCGATAAATAGGATCACCATGGCCGGCGCTTGAGTTCTGGTGGCCAACAGAAGGTGCATATTTTCAGTTTTCAAAAAGGGACCATTTGAACTTCGCCTCTTCTGTGAGAATATTTTACCAAAAGTTTTTACAAAAAGCAGTAATGCCAAATTTCAAAATATCGACTTTTGGGTTTTCATTGAAAGACCTTGGGATCTTAGAAGACTTTATGTTTTGATAGTTCAAAATGGTCCATTTTTGCATTTCAAAAAACCGGCTACCAAAAAACCGAGATGCTTGGTCTTTTTTGTTAGAACCATTTCACTGATCTTAATCTTCGCCTTCAAATTATTTCTCTCGTTTCAAAACAAACACATTCTTCATTGAAATATCATCCAAATATCCAGTTTATTTTTCCAAAAAAAAAAAATCAACACAATTAACTTATGGGCTCCCCACAACCATTAAATCATCATCGTCATCATTCGTTTTCCTTCGCTGCGACGTTTGAGCTTCCTTCTCACCGCCCACTTTTCTCTTCGACGAATCTCGATATCTGCGACGATCTCGTATTCGTATTAAATCACCAACATAATGTTGATAGGTATTTTTGGTTTTCGCCAAATATTCCTTCAATAGCTTATCGAATTTATAATCCATGTGGAGATAATAGTCCGCCTTCGCTTCATTGGGATGATGTTGTTTACGGTGTTGGGGTATTTTGGTGACAGCATCAAATGTGACCAGACAACAGGGGCAGGTGTACAAATCGATTTTGCGATGTTGCGCAGCCAAGTGCTCGATTACTTCACGTTCCGTGTCAAAGGAACTGTCACAGTCCGAACAATCGAATTTTTTCCCACCGGACGATGAGTTTAAGACAGAAGAAGAATCGTTTTGCTTTTCTGATGATGCGCCTGGGCAGATATGTTCAGAGAATGGATATGTTTTATCGCACGCATCACAATGGTATACGCTTTTTAGGTGCTGATGTTCGAACCAATAGTGATGGTAGTACGACAAGACGGATGCCGCCTTGTTGCTGCACAAATGACATGGATACTTTGGACGTCCTTCGGAGTTTTTAATCGGCTTAATGGGCCGTCCGGTAGAGTGCTTTTCGGAGTAATGTTTCACTTGAAGCTGGTACGATGACTGTTTGTCACCGCATATTTTACAATGGAATTGTATATGCTCCGGATGGACTTTGGAGACATGCAGCTTTAGACTAGATCTGCCGCCATAAAGCTTGCCACACAAATTGCACTTGAATGAATTGGGATTCTTGTGCAGCAGAGCATGCTCGTTGGCACAACGCAATTGGATTAAACGAGAACAACATATAATATAGATTGGCGCCTTTGGATGGCGCTCGATAAAGTGATTTTCTAATTCTGAAATGGTTTGGCATACGGTTTCGCATGTGCCGCATTTGATTTGTGGCAGCCATTGCTTAAGAAACTCATTCAGTCTACCGATTCTTGTGCCATTTAGTTGATCCGAAATGGCTGGTGAGACTTTCATTTGGGCAACTGTTTTACATGTGTTTAGTTTTTTGTGTTTGTTGGGCTGCACTTCATTGTCGGAATCAAGATCAATGATTTCAATTGGTGTTTCGCTGTCAGACGGCGATGGTGTCGCCTCCATGGAGCGATCGTCTTCTAATGACATATTTGCCACAGAAGATGGGCCCTGTTCGGATGCATTATTGTCATCGTTATTATCAGTAGCTTCATTTATGGGTGTTTTGGATACATCCTCTTGGTCCTTTTGAACAACGCCGGGTTTTTCAAGCAAATTCGTAAGTGTTGGAAAATTGTTCGCGAGTTGAGCATCATTTCTTGTATCAGTTTCTTTTTTTGGTGCCTTTATTTCGAGCAGTTTCAATTGTGCCAGTTGTATGGTTGTCTCGAAACTGTGAAATTCTGAAAGATATCGCCAGCATACGGAACATATCGAAGTTAGGTATTTGGCCTCAAATATATTGACAATCTAAAAGGAAAAGTATTGGAATTTATTGAAACTGCAGCCAGTTGTTCAATTTCATTAGGGTATAACTATATTAGTAGCTCCCTATAATAAGCGACATGGAATTCGGGTCTAATAAAAAATGTTAGCAATATGTTTCTCCTTGGCGTTTGAATACAAAACCACTTTCTTGTAAGCAGGACGACTTCTGATATTTTAAGATGGGAAAGGGAGTATACCATCCAGCCTATGATACCGGGCATAAAATGGGCTACTTAACTATGGTCACAACCTTATAGTTTTATAATGACTAGATATTTATACAAATCAACATCAAAAGACAGCCGAATATGTCGATTCGTTTTCATTAAAAAATATAAACTTCTGGGAACTACTTGAAATGCTTTTCGTTGCAGGACTTTCTTTTGTGAAGAGATTTAATGTTGAGAAATAAAATAGTGGAAAAATCTTTTTTTTGTTTTGTTAGAGCCATACTTTTTCGGCGTCGGTTCGAGGACATATGAAAATATTCATATTATTTTTAAACATAAAAAAGTAGGTAAAAAACCATAACAGCTTACCTGGGGATGGAAATATTTACAGGTAATTTCATGTAGGACATTGGCTCGGCCGTTTTCATCGTACAGGGGTTTACCATCCTCAAAATTATTTACACATAGACGGCAGACTTTAGTGTAATCCATGGTGGAACTGAAATATGAAATTTAAACAATTACAAATAAGTTAATTTAATTTTGCCTTTTTTAAATAAATTGCAAATATGCTTCTCAATACCTAGGACATTTACTGTGTGGGCTAACTTCTGTTCAAAATAACACATTACACATTCTATCAGTGTAAGCAGTTATCTATCGTCAGTCTGTCTTCTTGCAAAAACATTGGCTGACTGACTGAATGACTAGCTAGCTAGATAGGTATTGGCGGCAGCATGTGTTGATTCTATGTGAAGTTTTTTCCCTGCATTGATGTGCAAGGAGCATAAACGTGTTTGTGTGTGTGTGGGTTTAGTTCATGAAAATCGCATTACTTCCGTTAATGTTTTGGCACGTTTCTACTGCAAAAGTATGCGCATAAATCAGACGACAAACTCAACTCAAACTTAACTGATGTGAACATAAGCCTTCATATGGTTACATTAGCACAAAGTCGATGAGAAAAAAAATGGTTTTACACCCAACACACATGAAGGCATGCATCCCCCTACGTACATACACAGCGTATTGGCAGGATAAAGTTCGATAGTTCTAAGGCTGTGGGTTCGGGGGGCAGGAGCATGTAAGGAATTAAGTTTTGCCAGCTGGTGTGCAACATTCTATAGCACTTGGATTCTTTTTCTTATTCGGTTTTCATGTTTCGCCGCAAAAACAAAGAGTTCAAAAACAAAAGTACTGAATTGCCTGGTGTGGTATTTCTTTGCAACGTGAATGGGCCTATGTTCGGAATTCGGCAAAAAAAAATCTTTCAATATTTAACCAAAGAAGGTGTTGATGTTCCCGAGGAACGTCAAAGTTTTTCCTTCTTCTACAATTCTACATTGTTTTTTGTATATGTTCCTTGCAATGATGTTTCAACACAATTGCAAGGCTTGTCATTCATTTGCAGTAGGAAGAAATAATCTCAGTTTAGTTAAGAGTTAGTTTTTTTCCATGATTTGATGTTTTTCAAATCCACAGTAATTTTTCCTCAATGAAAGTTGCTTTTAAGTTCTGTTGGGGGTAGATTGTGATGTGCCAGAAATATCTGGATGGAGGAAAGTTATTGACAGGGGATTGAGGAATATTATGTCACAACATTGAAAGGACAAAATATTTGCTGTAATTTATAACACTGTGCAATGCTCCATAATATGTCATTTATAATACCTATAACATGGGTTATTTATAATATGTAAAAAACATTGTTTGGAACCAAGAGCTCTACCTCTATCTGGTAATCATGAAGCTGTATAAGTTATGTGGGAACATTCGAATAAGTATTCCTGCAAAAATAAATGAAAAATTAATCCACAATATACAATTCGATCGAAGATTGATACCAAAGATAATTCCCTGCAGTGGGCTTATATGCAAGGGGGGTGATAATGCAAGAAATCCAACACCACCCACTCCATTCAGTCCGTCGCCTGCTCTTGTACAATTGTCACAAAGTCGGCAAATTATTCGTTATACATATTTTAATTATACATACCACCGGCCAAATGTCTTCGGTTAACTCTTTCAGTTCAATAAAATCCCAAAATTTAATATTTATGTTATTTTCAAACAAAGAAATCTTAAATTATGCCGCCAGATTCCTTTGCAGCGAAAAAAATCTCTCATTTCATTCATTCACTGAACATACACCATCAAATGTCACAGTGCGTACACTAAACACACACCCACCCGATAGGCAACAACAAAACACACACACGCAGCATCCAAAGGATGAAATAACTAAATTTTGGAAGTAATCGATTTTCATTATTTAAATCCATATTTATACCTTATTTTTCATTACATTCACAGTAATATATTTTATTTTTGAATTGTTTAATTTATATTTTACACTTGTATTCAAATTTCGCAACAAACAATCGATTTATCCAAAGGCACGAAGTAAACAGACGCTTTACGTTTGGAATGGAATCTTGTTGAATGAGTTTACGAAAGAGAGGTAGAGCAAATGCATAGAAGAGAGATCAAAAAAGTGTTGCCAATGCTGTGATATGAACATGAAATTTGGCGGTTTATTGAAATGAATTGACGTTTTGCGACAATGTTTGGGTTTTTCGACTTTATTTCAAGAAAATTTATTAGAAATCATATATTGGAAGATATTGAAAGATCAAATTAAAAAAATATTCTTTCTGAGGATCTAAAAAAAATAAATAAAAAAGAATTTAAAAAATCTCTTTTTTCATTGGATATTACAAAATGCAAAAATTCTCATTAAAATTCAAGGTTTAGTATATCAGAGGGTAAGTAATTATAATTCTTAACGCATAGTGGTGGTGTAGTAAAGAGGTAACTAAAAACTCTTTGTATTTCGTCCGTGTAATAACTTATGAGTGATCACGGAAATAAGTCATGGTTAAAGAATATAGGTAGACGCATCGACGCAGCTGCTGGGACAATGAACTGTCAAACCAATTTTGGAATTAAAAATGTTGAATGAAAAATTATTTAAATTTGTAAAAATTGTTGAAAAATGCATATCTTTACAACCCACGATTTGTGTCGTATAAGAAAACATATAAAAATCTACTTATATTTGAAAAGAAATTTAAAAATTTTTGACATATCAATGCTCCCAAGCGTTGATGCATCTACCTGTATTTTTCTACCATGAAATAAGTAAACAATGTAAAAGTGCTGCCAATTCTTCAATTTCGCCTATTTCACAAGGTTGCATTTTTTCAAAAACAGTTTTTTGGTTCCTTAAAAGCAGTTTTACCGCTATTAAACAATGCACTTAAAAAATATAAGAACGAAATTAAGCTGTTTTTTATAAATTAAAAATAATTGATCTCTTCCAGATCTGCAAGAATGTAAAAGTTTTTACTACGATAACCGATTTTCCATTTATAATATCTGAATAAATTGAAAAACTAGTGGATTTTTGCAGGTACTGAAACAGAACATAGTTTATTTCTCTTGCGAGTTGAGCTTAATAATCGCAAATTTGTAGTGAAATATTGAACCTAATTTTCCCAAGGCAAAGTATTTATTTGGACAATCACATGGTATTTATTTCAAGTTCGGTTGGCATCGCCGGCTAATTCCTGCTTCGCAGCCCTACAGAAATACTCACGGCAAAACGTTGATTCTGCTTTGTTTGTACATAATCGATGCTTGGCGTTGAAGATTCCAATGAAATTGAATGCAAACTGTAACGCTTGGCGCAAAACCTTTTATTCTGTCTTGTTTTTAACCCGAATTTCTTTTCAATTATTATTTTCTGTTTTGGTTAAGGGGTTTATGCTACTTAGTTAAGCTTATGATGGCTTATGAATTAGTTCCGCCACGTATGTATTTGCTACTGAGTAGCTAAACTTAAAATGTTATTAGGGTGTGCTCATAAATTTGGCTGTTGTCTTTCGATTTTAGGTATGAAGGTGAAGTTTGAATGTTGATAATCTATTTTATCTTGAAGTCGCTCAAAAAACAAATACTTTTTAGAAGATTGGTAAAAAGATTCTGTTTCCTATGATCTGTACATTACTGAGAAGCTTTGAAAGCGTTTATTTCACATGAAGAGCTATTAGAACAATTTGTAAAATAAATTTAGACGTTATTTGATATTAGGACGCATATACAAAGTCCTTTATTGAAAAGTTTTGAATTACTAATTGGTGTAAACGCAAGGTTAGTTTTATTTAGCGTATGTAGCATGGCAGAAGTATACAGGTAGATGCATCAACGCATGGGAGCATTGATATGTCAAAAAAATTTAAATGTTTTTTCAAATATAAGTATATTTTTATATGTTTTCTTATACTAAGTCATTCGGAGGCTATTATAATTCGCGTTTTTCAAGAATTTTTACAAATTTAAATAATTTTGCATTCAACATTTTCAATTCCAAAATTGGTTTGACAGTTCATTGTCCCAGCAGCTGTGCCGACGCGTCTACCTATATTCTTCCACCATGGTATGTAGCAAAACTTGGCAGCACAAATGGAAGTAGATCAGTGCTGCCAAGGCCAAATCTCAGACGAAGCACAACATTCAGCTAAAATCAAACGCAAAGAATTGGTTTGCAAAATTATCATTCAATGAAGAAGCCGATAGAAAGATCTGTGTTTTGGAGGCTGTAGCTGTAATGTAGATAGACGAAGAAGGCGTTCCAAGCTACCAAAATTGAGAGCCAATTTGGAAAACGGAAGACATTTCTATCTGCCACTTAAGAAGGCATTAAGTATTTTAATGGCTTGGGGCCTTTTTATGGAACACTCGTAAGGCTTTAATATAGAAGATCAGTAAGGCTTTATTTCAGAGTTCCAATAAGAATTTATTCGTAAAGGCTGACAAAAAAATCCAGTACATATTTCTTATAAGAATCCAATAAGTCAGACTTATAATAGTAAAGAAAGGTATGATTCTAGGAGGACAGTAGGAAGTGAAACCTCATTTTGGAAGTCAAACAAGGACTTTCTAAAAAAGTCTTCCAAACAGTCTACATTAAGGTCCAGAGTTAAGAATATGTTGTAAATACAGGGTGAGATAAAAAAACTGCAATAAAATCAAGCGCCATAATTTCTATATATATTTTTTTTAATTTTATTAAATGAAAGCAAAAAATGTCGGAAAAAGCATCAAATTTCAGAATAAGTTTAGATTTTTTCGAATTGGTCACCTTTGGCACGAATTATAGCCTTCAAACGGCCAACGAGACCGTCACACGATGCTCGAATGTTGCTCTACGGTATTTTGACCCATTTCCGAGGAAGCGCTTGCTTGAGGTGATCGACACTTTGGTATTTTTTAGTGTCAAACTTGATTTCCAAAATACTCCAGACACAATAGTCCAATGGATTGGTATCCGGAGATTTTGGTGGCCATTATGCGCTGGAAGCGATGAACCTCATTTTGTAACCATTCTTGGGTGGCGCGTGCTGAGTGCGATGGTGCTGAGTTATATTGGAAAGTCCCAGGTCTGCGGCCAACCTTCATTTTTTCGCCATAATGCCACGACCGATTAATACGAGTGGAGAGCGACCATCGTTTGTTATGGCGCCCACACCATCACCATGGCCGGCGCTTAAATTCTGGTGGCCAACCGCAGGTGCACATTTTTAGCTAACCTCTTTGGCAAGTAAACACGAGCGGATCATTTTGTTTGTTTACAAACTGCTGGGCAACGAATGTTTTCTCATCGGAGAAAACTAAATTCCAAATTCGGTAGTTCACCACTTTCGCCCAAGCGAACAATTCTTTACCTCTTTTGAGTCTATTTTCTTTCTGTTGCGGTCTAAGTTGTTGACATTTTCGGAATTTCAATGGCTTCAGCCCGAGCTCATTTTTCAATATTTGCCGAATGGAATATTGCGATATGTTCAGCTCACGAGCCATTTTTCGGCCACTGCGACGCGGGTTTCGATCAAGTCGCTTCTTTATTTTTCGAACTATTTTTGCTGATGTTGCTGTTTTCTTCCGTCCAATTCCTTGACGTCGGTCGGGCTACGCTACCAGTATCACGGTAACGAGCGATGGTATCAGAGACACAAAAGATTTATTTACATTTATATGCTGGAGTGCTCTAACGATAGCCACTTGCAGTTCTCCAGCCAAATATAAAGAAATCACTCTATTACGCCTGAATTCCATCCCGAATACCTTTTTTTCTGGACAATTCTCACCAAAATGCTTTTGTACGCTTGTAAACAATATAATGAGCTATCACTGGAATAATTTTAACAGCTGTCGTACGAGTGGCTTAGAAATGACAGCAGTCTGAAGTTGGTTGCAGTTTTTTCAACTCGCCCTGCCAGGAAGGCATTTTCCTTATTATTTTTATAGAAGGCAATGAGAATACCTTACAGGTCTTCAATTCAATTTTCAATTCAAATTTATTGAGTCTTTTTTTTAACACGAAAATTTACAATTTTGAAGTGAAGAAGAAAAAGAAGGCCTTATTTCATTTTGGTATGAAGGCCTTACTGATCTTCTAAACAGGGACTTACTAGCCTCAATGGTCTTCCTTTTTGATTCTTGAAAAGGGCGCAATTGTTTTTGAAGTGTTCCACCAATTCGGATTCTTTGGAATACCATTAAGCCGTCCTTATGCTTCTCCAGAAACTAGTTCTTATCCCTTGAAAACCTCCGTTACACCCCACTATTCCCCCAAAATTCCCGCCATTGTAATCGAGCATCTAATGTTAATGTTCTTGACTGTTGAGTTTTAAGATTTAAATCTTGGCATGTTATGCTTCACTACCGATGCATTAGAGGCAGAGTGGTGTGCATGAGAGCTGTTATGAGTTTTCCCCTTCAATTAGTAGTGCCTAGAACAACAACAGCATGTTTGAGCGTTTTTGGAAGTCTTATTATAAATATAAACCCAAGAATCCAAGAGTCCTTATTGTCTTCATTGCAAGCAGTGGGCTGCTGGGTGTGAGTGTGTGTGTGCGAGTTTGTCTTGATATGTTAATTCCTTAACGCTGAATGTTCTTTTGTTTTGGCAAGCATATAAAAGTTTTCAATGTTTGTTCACATGCAGTCAAAACTTCACGCCGCTGATATGGTTGGCAGACTGAAATGTCTTGGGCGCCATTCTAACCAACATGGTGATGAAGCTTATCGTGGTTGTTGTAAGTAGTCGGCGAGATGATTTTTTCTTCTTCCTTCCCCCACCCCCCATTTTTCCGCCCTTGCTCCCTGTCATTGTCTGTGAAATTATTTTGTCGCTATTGTTTTCAAATTAGTTTCGTAATTAAAAATGACTTTGTGTTTGTAAATGAATGACTGGGTATTTGCAGAGTTTGATGGCAAAGCAGAAGAAGTTTGCAAATGCAAATAACAAAAAAAATGAAATAACAATAAGAGAGAGAGAGAGAGAGTAAAACATAACGGTAAATTAAATTAATCCTCTTTGATGTTGTCGACGGGAAAGTAATTGTAAATGAAAACAATGGTGTAACAACAAGGACAAAAATGGACAAAAACAATGGAAAATTGTTAAATTTTGTTTTAAAACTGGTTTATACTGACGCCTAAAAGTATGCTTTAAAATGCATGTATGTTAAATATGATTAAAGATCAGAATGAGACAAAACCTTGGTTAAACTTTAAAGATAGAGGGAGAGAGAGAGAGAGAGAGAGAGAGAGAGAAAAATGGACAATTTTTTTTTCAATTCAAATTTATTGAGTCTTTGTTTTTAAAAAAAAAAAACAAAATGGACAAAAACAATAGGAAATTGGAAAATTTTGTTTTAAAACTGGTTTATACTGACGCCTAAAAGTATGCTTTAAAATTCATATATGTTATTTATGATTAATGCTCAGAATAAAACAATTTTTATTGAGAGAGAGAGAGAGAGAGAGGAAGAGAGGAAGAAAAAAAAATGTCGAAAATAAATATAATCTCCTTAAAGTATGCAATACTTTTTATTAACTATTTCCAATGAATGCATTTAAAAGAGTCTCTCTAACAATGTTGCTAACACAAAATGTAAATGCTAAAAATCCGCCACACCTCCACATACAAAGTCCATGGATCCCCGTTCAGTAAAAATCCACCACACCCCCCACATACAAAGTCCACGGATCCCCCCCACTTCCCACAGAAGTTGAAGGCGTTCTTCCCAACCATAGTCGTCATATCTGCGGCATAGACATTTAACCGCAATAGGGGTTTGCCACAACATTTTATTACCTTCACTTGATGACATTTACAGCGATTGCAACGGCAACAAATGTTGCAACATAAAAAGTAAACTATTGAATGGATGCAAGGCTCCTTTGGTTAGAGCAAAGAGAGAAGCAAAGAAAGCGGTGAAGACGAAAAGAAAACAAGCAGCGAACAAAGTTTAAATAAAAACAAGAAAAAGGCCATAACAACTACTTCCTCGATAATGGTAACAAGCAACGCGCCATCATCGTCCTCATCCTGAATCTGCCGTCGTTATTGATGATGGAATGTCGGTAGTCATCATAACTTGATGGGTTTCGTATTTTTCTTGTTGTTTGTTTTTCTGTCGTTTTTGTTGGCCTCTACTTTGGGAATGGAGGGTGTAGTGGGTATGGTATTCCGTTTGAAACTCTTGGAGGTCGTAGCATTTATGGTACCTTGCGAAGGTTTGCTTTGCATGAAACAAGGTATTTCTATAGCATAATTTTAGGCAAGCTTCAATTTAGTGGCTGATCTTTAGAAGCCCGAATTGGATTTGAATGAAAAGGCTTTCGAAAGTAGACCTTATTGTCGAGGTCCAGGTCCCCCTGGTCTTCTATGACAAGAGCATACTGACTTTCTTTGTGAAGTCCTTTACAAACCCTCAATGTGAAGTCCTGGCATTCTATGGCAAGTCCTTACTGACTTTCTTATGAGAAGGATTTACCGGCCTTATGGGAAGGCTTTACAGGTCTTAAGAGAAGGTCTTACTGGCCTTCTTGGAAAAGGTCTTGGTTGAATTTTAAAAGAAATCCTAACTGGCCTTTTGAGAGAAGGCCTAACCGACTTTTTGTGAGAAGGCCTAACCGACTTTTTGTGAGAAGGTCTAGCTGGCCTTCTGCGAGAAGGCCTTACTGACAATCTATGACAGGTTCTTTCTGAATTTCTTTGAGATGGCCTTCTGAGAGGGGGCCTTCTGAAAGATGGGTTTACTGCCTCTTGATGATATGACCTTCTGGGAGAAGGCCTCAGCGACCTTCTGGGAGAAAGCCTCATCGACCTTTTGTGAGAAGGCCTAACTGGTCTTTTGTGAGAAGACCTTACCGACCATCTATGACAAGTCATTTCCGAATTTCTTTGAGAAGTCTTTACAGGCCTTCTATGAGAAGTCCTTTCAGGCCTTCTATGAGAGGACCTTACAGGCGTTCTCTCAGAAGTCCCTACCGAACTTCTATGAGAAGTCTTTACAGGCCTTATATGAGAAGTCCTAACAGGCCTTTTATGAAAAGTCCTTACGGCCTTCTATGAGAAGTTCTTGCAAGTCTTCTATGAGAAGTCCTTAAAGGCCTTCCATGATAAGTCCTTACAGGCCTTCCATGAGAAGTCCTTACAGGCCTGCCATGAGAAGTCCTTACAGGCCTTCTATGAGATGTCGTTACAGGCCTTCTATGGGAAGTCCTTACAGGCCTTCTATGAGATGTCGTTACAGGCCATCTATGGGAAGTCCTTACAGGCCTTCCATGAGAAGTCCTTACAGGCCTTCTATGGGAATTCCTTACAGGCCTTCTATGGGAAGTCCTTCCAGGCCTTCTATGAGAAGACCTTACAGATCTTCTATGAGAAGCCCTTTCTTGATTCCTTTGAGTAGTTCTTACAGGCCTTCTGTGAGAAGTCCTTACAGGCCCACGATGAGAAGTTTCTACAGGTCTTCTATGAGAAGTCTTTACAGATTTTCTATGGGAAGGCTTTACTTTCCTTCTGTGAGAAGGCCTTTCTGAATTCATTTGAGAAGTCCACACGGGCTTTCTATGAGAAGTTCATACAGGTCTTACAGAACTTCTATAAGTTTTCTATGGGAAGTCCTAGGGGCCTTCTATGAGAAGTCCTAGAGGCGTTCAACGAGAAGTCCTTACAGGTCCTCTAAGAGAAGACCCTTCCACCTTCTTTGGGAAGGCCTTACTGACTTTCTTAGAGAAGCCCTTACAGACCTTTTATGAGCATTCCTTACAAGCTCATATGAGAAGCCCTTACAGTCCTTCTAAGAGAGGGCCACACTGGCTTCTTTCGGAAGGCCTTTCTTGCCTTCAATGAGAAGTTCTTTCTCATATTATGTGAAAAGTCCTTGCTGGCTTTATTTTTAAAGGGCTTATTATCCTTCTAGGATAAGGTCTTACCGTACTCTAGATAGAAGGTCCTACTGATCTTCTAAAAAAGGACTTACTAATCTCAAAAGTCTTCCTTTTCGGAGCTTGAAACAGCGATGATTTATTTGAAGCGTGCCACCTCGTCGTCTTGTCCTTTTATTCCCTGTTTTTTTTTTCTTAGATGTTTATGAGCATAGCCCTTTCATGACAACAAGACAGGCTACAGGCAGCTGACAGCAACTTGTAAAAAGGGGGTAACAGGACAGCCACAACAACAACAACATTGTTGAACAACCGATGGAGTATTTGGTTTTTATGATTGATTGTAAATAACTTTCAACGACAACTTAGTCATCGATAAAAATAACCAGGATAACACTGGCAGCAGCAGCAACAACAACCATTTATTTATTTATATATTTTTGCCATAACCATGTGGTTAACTTATTGTTGCTGTCTCCTTTCGATGAAGACTTTTTTCCGTTTTGATGGCAAATATGTTGCATATTTATGGGCCATAATTTATAGACATGATTGCACACACACACTAACACACAAGCAAAATGAGGGCGTATGTGCAACGCAGGATAACGGTCATTTGTTAAACATCAAAAATTACAAATATTTTGTTTTACAACATTTTCGATAAACCTCAAAGTTTTAACCTCAAGACAAGTGACCGCAATGTAAAGTAATTTGATTATTATTTAATTTATTATTGTTTAACAGAAATTCCTATCTCTCAAAAAACAATTTATTCTTTGACACATTGATGCCATTAGCTTATCGGATGATTTGAAATTAAATTGAATTATGTTTTTTTGTTGGGGCCATTGAAAGATTGATAAATTAAATTTACAATCATGGAAAACAAAAGACATTAAGTGCTGGAGTGACAATTGTCTGTTAATGTAATCAACATTGATGTTGCCTAAAAGTATGCTAAGGATTTTGACACTTGTGGTAAACGTTGTTAATAAAAAGAAATATGTGTATATTTTAAGGAATTTGAAACAAACAAAGAATCCAAAGGGAAGATGTTGGATTTTTGAAACAATAATATTGCCTATATTTAGGCTTATTCATAAACAAATGACATTTTTGGCAATAATGGAGCTTAAACCCCCCAATTTTTTCAATATTTTAAGTTACATTCAGGTGCCAAATCCACATTTTATGATACTTTTGATTTTGCAAAACAAAGAACCCCTTTTTGCTGAATATTGACCCCCCATTGGGGCAAAGATCAAAAGAGGTTATCCCTGACACCCTGTGTTTTTATAAATCCCCACCCTCTTTTACAAAATCCTTATTATTATCAATATCATTGCCATGCAGTTGCCATTTTTAAAATTTCCTCCTGCAGAAACAATGTATAAATCTTAACAAGTAAGAACTTTTATTTCACAGCACAGCGCAGAAAAAACCTAAATCCAGAACACTGAAAATAACTCAAATCCTGGCAAAAAAAAACACCAACCACAGAACTTCTCAATATTGTAACCATAAAAAACACGGTTGGAAGAATACAAAAAAAACGGGAGAAAATATTTGAAAACCACATACTATTTCATTGCTACTTAAACAAAAGTAACGAGTGATTCATGGTAAGACAAACATGCTGATATGCGGTAAATACTTTGTGCCCCCCGAAACCCGTCACCCCTCCTGCCCTGATATTACAATTCCTACCTTTGGCGAATGTGCCCGGGAAATGGATACGCGAAATAAAACTTTTCATATATTTGGCGAATGTAAGTTGGATTTCGGTGAGAAGAAAGGGCCTGGAAACGTCAATACAGAGAGAGAGAGAGAGGGAGGGCTTCAGGTGAAAAGCGAAAGGGATTATTTTTCAGATGAAATATTCTAAAAAGGCATGGTTTAAAATCCATGCATTTGAAGGTCTGTTTCCAATAAAAAAAATATTAAAATATCTTCGAAGTAATTTCGGTGGTGGGCCTAACCTAACCTAATGAGATTTTCAAAAAAAATATCTAAAAATTTACCATTTTGTAGGGTGGTTTGGGCTTCGTTTGGAGGTCATATTCCTTGAAAATATAAAATATTCAAAAAATGCGACCTTAAAACTTTTTCAGAATATATGCTTGTACCTGGTAAAATATTTATCGTTAATACATTATTTTCAAAAATTCACGTTTCCTCTAAAAATATATTGCTCCTTGAAAACATTTTTTCCAGAAAGTTACCTTTGTCCTTGAGATAATATTGGTCCTTAAAAATAATTTTTAGAAAATCACGTTGGAAATATTCTAAAAAGTTACGGTATAAAATTCATCCATTTGAAAGTCTGTTTCCAATAAAAAAAATTATGAAAATGTCTTCGAAAAAATGCCCTAAAAATGTCTAAAAATTTAACATTTTGGAGAGTGGTTTTGGCTCTGTTGGTGGTTAAAGGGTCATAGGCCTTAAAAATATAAAATATTCAAAAATGCGACCTTAAAAATATTTCAGAATATATGCTGGTACCGGGGAAAATATTTATCTTTAATACATTATTTTCCAAGATTTACGTTGGTCCTTAAAAATATATTGGTCCTTAAAAATTTTTTTCCCAAAAATTCACGTTGGATGAAATATATATTATGAAAATATCTTTGAAATCATTTCAGGTGTAGGCCTAACCGATTAAAAATGAGATTTGCAAGCTAAATGCCCTAAAAATATCTACAAATTTAAAAATTTCGATGGGTGGTTTCTGCTACGTTGGCGGTTAAAGGGACATAGTCCTTAAAAAAATATATAATTTTCAAATATGGGTACTTAAGACTATTTGAGAACATCAGCATATACTTGGGACTATATCGTTAATACATTATTTTCAAAAATTCACGTTGGCCTTAAAAAATATATTGCTCCTTGAAAAATTATTTTCCCGAAAGTTACCTTTTTCGTTGAGAAAATATTGGTCCTTAAAAAATATTTTTTCAGAAATTCACGTTTGTCCTTGAAAAAATATTTTAAAAATGTAAGTGAGTCCTTGAGAAATATTGGACCTTTAAAAAATATTTTAGAAATACAAGTTATTCCTTAGCAAACTATTGGTCCTGGAAAACAATATTTGAAAAATCAAAATATACAAGTTAATTCTCAGAAACTTTGGATTTTAAAAAGTTCTGAAAACATTGGCCTTTGAAAAATATTTTTGAAAAAAGTATTGGTCTTAAAAAAATATTTTTTAAAATCCACGTTGGTCCTTGGGCAAATGTTGCTCCTTAAAATGTTTTTCAAAAATCCACGTTTATATTTTAAAATTAAATGAAAGCCCGTGGAAAATATGATTTTTTCCGCTCTGAAATTACCTCAAAATGTTGACTTTTTAAATCCCCAATGGTACCCCTACCCTGCAAAAAATATACTTAAGAATCTGTAATACGCCTTTGTTAGTTCTTAAAAATAATTTACAAAAAACACGTTTTCAAATGCCTTTAGTTCCTCTAAATAATAGTTGTTTTCAACACACCCAAAAGTATGCAACACTATTTGGCTTATCCCGTTTTGCTTTCCATCCACACAATTCACTTGTCTAGATTCCCATATATTTGAATTGTATTGACAGTAAGACCACCAACTGTTTTAAAATCTTGGTCCTACTTGAATCTTTTGGTGATGCTGATGCCGCTGGTGCTGCTATGGCTGCGGCTGAAGCTGCTACTTTGCACTTCCATTGTCAGCATGATGTACATGCGATACGCGATCTTTCGCCCCCTGCCTTTTACAGTGTGCCAAAACCAATTCACATACTTGACACAGTGGCATGGCAGAGCTGGGTGAAAGCAGTGGGAGGAGAGGTGATGGCAGCAAAAATATAATGTTCACCGATTCAATGGCTGATACTTTAGTGAATGGTTTTTTGTTTCGTATTGTTTTTATTGTCGTTTTTGTCGCTGTTGGTGTTGGCGTTTTTTTTGGGTGCGTTTTAGTGCTAAGATTTCAGCGTCGTCGTATAGGTTTTTTGCTGCAATGCCATTGTTGGAGTTGTTACTGTTTTTCCTGGTATTGCTTTCGTTTGCATCTAATGCCGGTGTTAGTATGCTGTTGACGATTGTAATAAAAGTTCAACATTGATTTACAACCTTCCCATGAAACTTGTAAATGTTGTTCAATAAAAAAATCGTGAAAAACTAGCAGTGGCTGCATAGATTCACCCGCCACCACCCCTGCCTGGGAATCTTTTCTCACCCTAGGGCAGGATGTTAAGTAGTTTTGTCTTCTCTCCACTTCATATTCCTCTTTTCCGTATCGTTTTTTGTTCGCTCGTTTCATTTCTGGAGCATGCAAAAGGTTATTTGCAACATATTGTAGCTACAAGTTGACTGACTGGCGGACTGACTCACCCTCTGACATACCGGATAGTTGAATATGCGAAGCATTTTACTTCCAGCGATTTCCTGCTTACTTGTACTAGCTTCGTTATTCGGCCATGTAATTTGACCACAAAAAAGTAATGTTAGGTAAGTGGATGTTTTTGGTTTTTATTATGGCATTGCATATTTTTAGGCTAATAAAAATGTGGAGCATTCTCAAAAGCATACATTTGGGGTTGGGGGGATGGTTAATAAATTTGGATTTTAAGTTTAGGTATATTTAAAATAATTTAACTTTTAAAGGAATGCGAAGTAGAAATATTTTGAGGAAGGGAAGGGGAAGAGAGGCCATACGGGTAGGAATTAATAGTGGAGTTTCTAGATTGATACTTGCAGAAATATTTTTAAAAATACACGTTAATCCTTGGCCTTAAGATTATTTGATCCTTGAAACAAGTTAAAAAGTATCAGTCGGTCTTACTGACCGGTTTGATGGGGAGGGTCCGAAGGAGTGAGTCAATATTTTCCCATTTTGTATCTGACCTAAGTCAGTATTACAATGTAACAGATTTGGACTGTATCGACTATGTCCTTCACTTTATATGAGATATGTGATAATTTGAGGTACCAGTTATGGACAATCGAAGCATTCCATTTTTAAAGTTTAGGGAACAAAAAAAAATATTTAAAATTTTGTTCAAATAATTCTTAATTAAATTTTTAACCTTTTGTGGGAGGTACCAAAAGAAGTGGGCAGATATTTATTATCTTCAAACCATATATTGTGTCGATATAAATATCTGAAGGCGCCGAGTTTTAAAGGAATCGAGTGCTTATTTCCTTTTTTATAGGCTTCATGGTTTTCCGAAATGTTAACCCTTTGTGGGGGAGGTACTTGATAGAGGGGGCTTATAATGACAACACTTGACCTGGCACCGAGAAAAGTATTGGGATTTGCTTGGTCTTAAAGATAAAACATTTTCTGTAATAATTTTGACCTTTTGTGGGATAGGTACCATCAAGAGTGGACCGATCCGAACTCGATCGAAGGTTTTATAATAATATTATGACGTACCCAGTTTAATCAAATCAGAAATCAGACGAACGAACACCCCTAGGTCGACTTCACATATCCTGAAACGAATTTGAACCGAAGAGAGCTAGCGTCTAAGATCGTTATTTCGATGAGGCACGTTTGGGTCATAAAAATGATATATAGCCCTAAACCGATTCCAAATTTCCTGAGACAGATTTAATCCAAAGAGACGAGCTGGAGGCCCCGTTAGTTTCTATAGACGAGCTGGAGGCCCGGGAGTCTCTATAGACGAGCTGGAGGGAGAGCTGGAGGGAGTCTCTATAGACTAGCTGGAGGGAGTCTCTATAGACGAGCTGGAGGGCCACGGAGTCTCTATAGACGAGCTGGAGGGCCACGGAATCTCTATAGACGAGCTGGAGGCGCAGGGAGTCTCTATAGACGAGTTGGAGGCGCAGGGAGTCTCTATAGACGAGCTGGAGGGCCACGGAGTCTCTATAGACGAGCTGAAGGCGCAGGGAGTCTCTATAGACGAGCTGAAGGCGCAGGGAGTCTCTATAGACGAGCTGAAGGCGCAGGGAGTCTCTATAGACGAGCTGAAGGCGCAGGGAGTCTCTATAAACGAGCTGAAGGCGCAGGGAGTCTCAATAGACGAGCTGAAGGCGCAGAGAGTCTCAATAGACGATCTGAAGGCGCAGGGAGTCTCAATAGACGAGCTGAAGGCGCAGGGAGTCTCAATAGACGAGCTGAAGGCGCAGGGAGTCTCTATAGACGAGCTGAAGGCGCAGGGAGTCTCAATAGACGAGCTGAAGGCGCAGGGAGTCTCAATAGACGAGCTGAAGGCGCAGGGAGTCTCAATAGACGAGCTGAAGCGCAGGGAGTCTCAATAGACGAGCTGAAGGCGCAGGGAGTCTCTATAGACGAGCTGAAGGCACAGGGAGTCTCAATAGACGAGCTGAAGGCGCAGGGAGTCTCTGGAGGCCAGGGTGTCTGTTTAGAAGAACTGGAGGCCAGGGTGTCAGTTTAGAGCTGGAGGGCCACGGAGTCTTTATAGACGATCTGGAGGGCCCGGGAGTCTCTATAGACGAGCTGGAGGGCCCGGGAGCCTCTATAGACGAGTTGGAAGGCCAGGGAGACTGTAGAGACGAGCTGGTGGTGAGGGAATTTATAGAGACGAGCTGGAGGCCAGGGAGTCTATATAAAGCAGTTGGAGGCCATGGTGTGTCTTTGCTGTAAAGCTGTACGATACTGTATTCCCCCTATGGATACCCTTCTGATGGGCTAAGGGGATTCCCCTCGATAGGCCAAGGGTATACCCCTGATTGGCCAAGGAAACTCTTCCCGATTGGCCAAGGGGATTCCCCTGATGGGCTAAGGGGATTCACCTCTTACGTCTAAGGAAATTCAGTAGGAAGGGCAAAGGGGATTCACGCTATGTGCCAAGGTAATTCCTCCCATGGGTCAAGGGATGCCCCTTATGAGCTAAGAAGATTCCTCCTATGGACCAAGGTTGTTCCTCCTGTGGACCAATGGAATTCACCAATGGGCCAAGGGGATAGCTCATATGGACTGGGTTTCACTCATGGGCTGGGGGCTCTGTAAGTTCGTCTACAGCAAAATAAATAGGAAACCTAGTAATTTTAATCTTTAAAAAATGTATTTAGGAAATCACACTATAATTGATAACAGTATTAAAAAATTAAAAATTTTTGAGTCCGTCGATCCTTAGAAAATATTTTCTTTAAATTTCGGTCTCCTTAAAAAGAGACGATTGGTAACAAAATTAAAAAATCTCTATTTCATAAATATCTATTCCTAAAAGTATGCAGTCAACTTTAGAGACATGACGTATGATATGACTGCAAATATGTATACGCCACCTAGAAACATCATACCATGGACTCACACTCTCTTTGAAGTAATGAATGTTCGGCCTAAAAAACCTAATTAATTTTATTAAATAATGTTGCACAAATACAACATTGCCTGCCAATGGTTAGAGGTGGAAGAGAAATGCAATTTCTCTTTTAATTTAGAATTCTGGCCTGGGCAGAAGAATGGCCGCTTTGTCTAGGCTGCTCATCAACATTTTAATAAAATTATGTTAGCATTATGCTGCATATTAGTTTATATTTTTTTTCTCCATTACAAAGACAACACAAAAAGCACGGCACTGGCTTGCAAAAAAAGAAGAAACATGCAGAAATCTTTAGAGAATAAAAAATGAATTACACTACAAAAAGATGAAAAACAACTACTACTTAACTAAGTGTATGAATAAAAGCGGGTTCTGCTACAAAGCCTTGTGTATAAATTAAAAAAAGAGAACTAGGAGAAGGATGAGAAGGAGATGGAGGAGAAACGAGAAAAATCACAATGCGAGAACAAAGCGAGTGCACGCACACACACAAACTAGCTGGAGCAAAAAAAAGCACACAACATTATTTTACACAAAAAGCTTATTTACTGCATTAGCGAAGAAGCAACACATGCAGCAGCAGCAGCAGGTAAACATCCAGTCGGGAAGGCAACCAACCAACAACAACACTACTCTGGCAATGACTCTGGTAAGGATGCCGCCAATGCACATTGCATGCATCCATGCATGGTTTTTGCAGAAAAACGATACCAATGAACTGTACTAAATGTTGGCCAAAGGAGGAGGAGAAGCGGGAGAGGACGGGAAGGGAAGGTAGACGGCAAGCAACAGGAAAAAATAACGTTTTTCCGCACAAACACCTTAAGCATATGCAATATTATAATTGCATTTATGTGTACACAGGAATTTCTAGCAAGTCCGCTTGGCGCTGCATACATACATATATGTGTATGGGTGTGACTACGACTGTGTGCATATATTATTGAATGCTTTGAGCCATAAAGTATGCAAATTCAATTTTATCACACACATACAAGCACACACACTCACACACGTTTTTTCGTTTCTTTTCATTCATCCATACCTGCGGATCTTGAGGGCATAACGGAAAAGTTAGGAGAGAAAACGAAACAATAGCGTAAATGATGAATTATGGCAAACTGACAAACATAATTCGTATTCGTACTCGCTGTTGTTTTTGTTGCTGCTTGTTTTCTCTCTCGCTCTCTCGCTGCACTCTGCTATCACCGGCAAAACACATTTCATCAGCATTACCCATCCACGTCATAGCTTCAGCTGTCTTCTTTGTTGAAGGTGTCGGTTGTTTTTGTTTCACCTTTTTTGAGTTTTCTTTTTTTGTTTTTTGCCCTGTATTGCATTCTGTTCCCCTTCTGGTGGGGAGAGGGGGAGAGCGGACGGGCTTCGTTTCTATTATTGAAGAAAATCTAATGCATTATAGCAAATGAAATGGAATACATTGGGTCGATATGTGAATGGAAAAACAAGAACGCGAACGGCGTAGAGGGTCGTAAGTTAAGTTGAAAGGGACTTTCGCGTTAATGAATTAAGATTTTTGAGAAAAAAATGTTTTTTGTCATAGAAATTATTTTTAAAATAACTTCTGAGGAGATTATCTCAGACAAAAAACAAGGGAACTGATGAGGATTGGTGGCTCTTTCCGAAACCTAAGTATTCCCTGCCTTAGCCCCATTACCACAATTCTCCACTAATAAACAAACGTTGTTTTTATAAAAACAACAATAAAGGGATTAAACCTGACCATTTTGCAACAACGAAAATATATTTTGAACTTTTGAAAAGAACAAAAAAGTCATACAATTTTATATGACTCATCTTTTATGGTTATGGACAGGGGGCAATCTATATTAACCCATTTCGGTCCTCTGTTCGATTTTCCTATTTTTCAAAAAATATATTTATATATGGAAAAAAAACTATTTTTGAAAAAAATTTGGTGTACCAATTAAAAAAATATATCCTTCCAAAAAATACCCCCTTTCCCCTCGATTGTAGGGGTACATTTCGGAAACCCATTTTTTTGTGGATACTTTTTAAATGAATTTTCAAAAATAACAAAAAAAAATGGAAAAAGTTAATTGGTTTGGAAATTTTGAACACAGGGGTTTTCTGAAAAATCGGAAAATTTTTCTATGTAAGTTTTTGACATCAGTGGGTCCGAATTACCCTAAAAAAGTAGTTTTTTTTTTTTTCAAAAATAAAAATTAAATCTCGTAACGAAATGGGTTAATAAAAGAGTAAAGTAGATTGACTTACTTAACGATACATCAACGCTCAGACGAAATGGCTGAAGCTAGAATCTAGCCATTTTGGTTGAGAGTCACTCTTGGTCTGAAGAGATCAGAAATGGCTGGGTTTTTGGAAATTCATACTAAAACGTTACGAAAGGTGTTAAAAAGTACTAAATTTGGTATTTGATGGAGCAGTAGAGCTAGAACTTAATTTAAATTTGGAATGAGGGTCACTGATGGAATGTACAGGGTGAGATAAAAAATCTGCAACAAAGTCAAAGGCCATAATTTTTAATTTTTTTTTTTAATTTTATTGAATGAAAGCAAAAAATTTCGGAAATAACATCAAATTTTAGAATAAGTTCAGATTTGTTCGAATCCGTCACCTTTGACACAAATTATTGGCCAAATTGGCCTTCAAACGGCCAATGAAACCGTCACACGCTGCCCGAATGTTGCTCTGCGGTATTTTGGCCCATTCCCGGCAAAGCGCTTGCTTGAGGTGATCGACACTTTGCTATTTTTTAGTGCCACAAAATACTCCAGGAACAATAGTCTTACGGATTGGTATCCGGAGATTTTGGTGGCCATTGTGCGCTGGAAATAAAGCGAGGAACCTCATTTTGTAACCATTCCGAGTGCGATGCTGCTGAGTCCTGTTGGAATGTCCAAGGTTTGCGGCCAAAATGTTTGCTTTAATACACCCTCCAGAATATTTTCGCGATAATATTCGCCATTTATTCTGATGCCACGGTCGATTACATCGATACGGGCGGAGAGCGACCATTGGCTGTTATGGCGGTCCACACCATCGCCATGGCCGGCGCTTGAGTTCTGGTGGCCAACCGAAGGTGCACATTTTCAGCTGACCTCTTTGGCAAGGGTTAAGGCTGGAAAACGAATGTTTTTTCATCGGAGAAAACCACTTTCGGTCAAGCGAAGCAACTATTTAGCTTTTTGAGTCTATTTTATTTCGGTGTAAGTTCTTGCTCTTTTTGGAATTTCAATGCCTTTACTCCGAGCTCATTTTTCAATATTTGTCGAAAAAGCTCACTAGCCTTTTTTCGGCCACTGCGTCGCGGTTTCGAACCATTTCTGCTGATGTTGCTGTTTTCTTCCGTCCACTTCCTCGACGTCGGGCTACCAGTACCACGGTAACAAGCGATGCTACGAAACACAAAAGATTCATTCACATTTAAATGCTAGATGCTGGAGCCACTTGTGGTTTTTCCAGCCAAATATAAAGAAATCACACCTGAATCACGCTTGAATTCCATGACGAATAACTTTTTTTTCTGGAAAGTGCTCACCAAAATGCTTTTGTACGCTTGTAAACAATACAATGACCTGTCACTGTGATAATTTTAACAGCTGTCGGACGAGTGGCTTAGAAATGACAGCAGTCTGAATTTGGTTAACTGCAATCAACTTCAGACTCATGTCACATGTAGTGTTTGAAAACTAAATTTTGATGTTAGATTCGCTGTTCATGTGTATCCTGGTCATATGGAGATGGTTTCAGAAATGTGTACCATAATTGTTTGAAAAGTACTAAGTGGTACTAAATTTTTTTATTGAGTGCAGGGATAAAGCTGGAATCCTGGGATGTGATATTGAGGTCTATGTTGATATTTTCTATTAAAATATGGAGGTAGTGTCGGAAATGTGTACGAAAAATACTAAGTGGTACTAAATTTGGTACTGGGTGGAAAATAGATCTAAAATCCTGAAGTTTGATTTAGGTGTCACTGATGGTGTCTGTGGTTTAGGTAAGGAGGTGATTTTGGAAATGTGTTGTATATTTGTATGAAAAGTACTAAATAGTACCAAATTTGGTATTGGGTAAATGAAAAGGGGTTGGAATTCCCAAAAATGTCTGAAACACCCACCAAAACCCTGTGTTTTTTTATCAGTATTTTGTATGTTTTTCTTATGGATCCTATATTTTTCTTCGAATTCCTTCGATAACCTCGCATTTTCACACCTTTCAACAAAAACTTGTCTGTTTTTTTCCAGTTTTTTTTTCTTCCATTTTCCTCCCCAGTTTCTTTTTTTTCCTCCAATGAATTTGTTATGTTTTCTGTCTGAGTAATATTTTGTATATTTTTCTTTGCTGAACTTCAACAGAATTTCTATGTTTTTCTACTCATGTCGCAGTTTTTGCTGCTGATGTTGTTTTTCTTGCATTAGATAAACACAATCCCAAAGAAATTTGTTTGTCTACTTTGGATGGAATATTATTTAAGCTGCTTATAAATGTGAATAGCGACTTTTTTTTCGCAAAAAAACAAAATTGGAAAAAATGGAAATTGATTTAGAAGGGATATTTTTGAAATGAAGGGGAGATTTTCGAATGGAAGGAATTTAGTTGGGATCAAGGGAAAATAAAGGGAGAATTTTCTTTGAGAATGAAGGATGACGTTCTTTAAAGTCATTTAAAGTTATGGCTTTTTGTTTAAATTATTGTAACAACAATTGTGTTTTTTAAAACAAATCTAACTTAAATTTTTGTTTTTGTTTTTTCAGTTCATTTTGTAAATATTGTTTTATAAAAATTGAAATCCTAGGAAAATTTTATCTGATATGATATTTTTTTTCTCATAACAACAACAAAAACAAATAACATTTCCCTGGAAAATGAAGCTTATTTTCTTCTTCTGCAGTCAGTCATTTTTTCATTTTACTTTTGTGTAAACAAATCACTTTCTTCATTAAAAACATAATGAATATTATTTCTTTTGCATACTTTTGGGGAGATTACACAAGTTTGCACATTTCATAGCATACTTTGTGGCACAACAGACAATATCAACTTCAAAAATGCAAATAACAATTTCCTCCAACAACAACAGCAACAACAACACTGAAACATCCATCATCTGTTGTTGTTACTGTTATTGTGTCGAGTTGCTGATGATGCCCTGCATCCGAAACAAATCCCGTAGAAATTTCTTACTTTTGATGAGGAGCAGCAACAAACTTCTGGCAGTAAATAAAGTATTGGCTTAAAAATTGAAATTATTTTCTATTTTAATTAAATGTTAAGCTTTCAGTAAATTTTCCAAATGAATATTTACTAAACACATGTGTGTGTGTGTGCGATTTGCAGTGAGATGGAAGGGTTTTTGATGGGCATGAGGTTTGGTGTTTTTAATATTTTATTTTTTTTTTAAAGAGCAGAATATTATGAAGAGCAGTTGCAGTGTGGCTGGCTTAAATTGTCAGTTCAATGCAGCCGACATGAAGAGTATATTAAACTGGACAGGTTATTGTTTTGGAGCCTTTCCTTTAGACAAGCCAAAAATTATTGCCGTTTGGACCACTCTCCCAAGTGGCAGTGGTCTATGACTGATGGTCGTTTACTTTCAAAACTTTCTCTCCCTCTCTCTCTCTCTTTCGTCCTCCACTCTTGTTTATATTAAAAACTGACATAGTTTTCACTTGCTTTCTATTTTTTGCAACAATAAATCACCAAAGAAAAAATTGCCCTGCAGACCAATGCCATAGATAACGGAGGCTGCTTGCCGGCCAAGCCAGTTGAATTCCAGTAGACCCTGGCCCAGAAAGGAAGCCGTCTCGAAGTACTAAACAAAATGAACTTTATTTATAAATTGAAGTTTAGCTACACATCTACACAAACACACACACACTTGCAACCATTACTACCAACTGGCCGGGAATGATGAAGATAAATACGATTTTCAAAACCAAGTAATAACAAACAATGTAACTATTTTGAAAATTGACTTAAAAACAAATTGTCGAATTTTCGAACTAGGCGGTTGGAAGAGAAGACGAAATATGTTGTAATCTGTTCTGCAAAGAAAGTAAATACCATTGCCAAAGTAATCAATTTTTGTAAATGGATAAACTTCTGATCAATTTTAGAGAACAAATAATTTCCTGCAAAAATAAAAAATTTAAAAATTGAAGAAATTTGGTTCCAGTAAAAAAGAAAATATGAATTCAAAGTATCTTCTTCACTTTAGCGGTATTTTTAAGCTTGAAAAAACTCTGTAGGCGTGGTGTAAGGCGTATAAGTGTTGTCATACATTATACGACACTATGCATAGCATTATCAAAAAGAAAATCAAGAGTAAACAGACTAATGCAATTTGGCCCTATAATTTGAATATTTTTGTCAAGGATCATCTAGTATCCTTGAACAATTTTTCAAGGTCGAATTGATGTTTAAACAAGAATTTTTTCTTTTCAATTCTTTTAAGATCCATACCAACAAAAAAATTTATTTTTTTAATAACTTTTTTCCTAGAATGAAAATTTAATTGTTAAAGACTTTTTTCAAACGTGGATTAAAAAAAATTCAATTATCAAAGGTCCTTCGAACGCAGATTAAAAAAAAAACAATTTTCAAGGATAAAAACACCTTTACCGGTGAATTTTTAAAGATTTTTTTTCAAGGATCAAAAGAACTTTAACTTAACTAATGTTATGGATTAACAGACCATCAAACGTGACATTTTTTAAATTTTTTTCAAGGATCAAAAGACCTTTAGCAGATCTGAATTTCTCGAAAAATTTTGTCAGGGATCAACAGACTTTCAAATTTGAAATTAAAAAAAAATGCCTTCAATGATCAATATACCTCCGAACGTGTTTTTTTTTTAATTTCAAGGATCAAAAGACTTTCAAACATGCATTTTTAAAGTTCTTCTTCCAGTATCAAAGGACCTTCAACTGTAAAGATTTTCTGTTTTCAAGGATCAAAAAACATTCGAAAGTGAATATTTTAATATTTTTGTCAAGAATAAAAAGATCCTTCAAACGTGAACATCGTTAAAGAGTTTTGTTAAGGATCAAATATCTTCAAATGAGGATTTTTTCAAGGATCCATGGACCATCAAACTTTAAATTTTTAAAGAATTTTATCGAGGATCAATTATCTTCAAACGTGGATTTTTTAAAGATTTTCTTTTCAAGGATCGAAAGATCTCCAAAAAAATTAATTTATCATAAAAAATGTAAGGGATCTACATACAATTAAACGTGACATTTTTTAAATTTGTTAAGGATCACAAGACCTAAACTTCTCGAAAATTTTGAAAAACTTCAAACTTGAAATTTAAAAAAAATGTTGTCAATGATCAAAAGACCTTCTTCAATTTTTTTTTTAACAAAAAAATCAAGGATCAAAAGACTTTCAAACATGCATCTTTAAAGATCTCTAAAGGACTTTCAACTGTGGATTTTTGAAACAATTTTTTCATTGATCAGATGACCTTCAAATGTGGATTTTTTAAATGAATTTTTCAAGGATCAAAAAACCATAAAGTGCGATTTTTTCGAAAAATTTTTTTTGCGGATCAAAATACTTTCCAACTTGAAATTTTTAAAGAATTTTGTCAAGTATCAAACGCTTTCAAACGTAGTTTTTTTTTAGATTTTTTTCAAGGATATTTTTTCACGGATAAAAAGTCTTTTTAAACGTGATTTTTTAAAGAATTTCTTCAAGGATCAAAGGATCTTCAATACTGGAGTTTTTAAAATTTTTTAAGAATTTTTAACCATTTTTAAGTATGAAATGGCCTTCGAAAATGTACTTAAAAATATCAAGGATCAAAATTATTATCATTAATAATTCCTTTTTTAATATTTTTTATGTAGTTCTTTTAATTTTTTTCCAACGATCAACTATTAAACGTGTGTTTATCTACATTTTTCTTAGGATCCTTCAAAGGACCACATCATTTTTAACAGTGATTATTTTAAAAATATTATTTCAAAGATATTTTTAATCTAATTTTTTTATGTATTTTTAAGGATCTAGTCATCCTTTTGAACCACAATGTCTACCAATATTTTCCAATATCTTACTTAAATACTATGCAATTTATTTCCCATTCATATTTGTCCAATTTTACTTCTTTCCAAGGGACAATCTTTAGTTTTTTTGCGATGAATTTATGTCTTCGACTAAAGAAATAAATTAAAAACTTTAAGTTTTACAACAAATTTGCACACACATCTTTTTTTAATACCCCAGAGATCAAAATCCGTTTACTCGCCAATCTCCAGTGCATTAAGGCATTTACTCGATATAAAAGATTCTGCAGTTTTTTCCTAAGGCTATTTATATTATATTAAGACTGGTGATAACTAAGGATTAAAAAAAAGACTTTTTGTTGCATACATTTAGGCTTACATCGAGTAAACTTACAACATATGAGTTTTATCGTTTTGTTACAACCAACCAGCCAACAAATAACTCGAATCTTATTTGAAGATGTCCCAAGGGCAGGGACATGTTGTTTGGGAGACCACAAATTTTTGGCCAAGTTATTTGTAAGGACTTTTTGCAAGGAGTGTGTATAAAGTGGCAGATATGGTTAATGGGGAAGGGGGTAGGAGTAGTTCTTGGGGGAAAAACATGTTTTATTTATGAGTTAGCATGGCAAATTTTTAGATGATTATTTGTGTATTTTGACCACCACAACTTACTTCCCGCAAAATTGCTGGCAGAGCTCTAAACAACAAATCTAATCTCTAAAATATGTAAATTTCTTTAGAAAATCCTTCGAAGGATATCCTCAAAAAACAATGACAATGGAGACTAGGAATTGTGAACAAGAGAGAGAGAAAGAGAGAGAAAAACAACAAACTTAACAAAAATACTTTATTTTATTTCGTTTAACCACAAAACAATGGTGTTGATGATATTTAAATAAACTTGGAGCATTGGGAGCCCCCAGTGGCATTCGGATGGCCATAATCGACAGGGTTGCCACCTCACCAAAAATGGGGTTTGAAATTGGGTTGGAAATGGCTATGGACAAATTTGCAAGGACATTAAGTGTCCTAATTTAAAAAAGTTCACTACGATATAATCTAAGTCCAAAGGACCAGTGAATTTATAAAGAGTACCATTTAATCTATTTCTCAGACTTCAGGCCCCGAAGGGCTTTGCTAGTAGTGAACTTTTTGGCGAGATTTTAAGAATAATTGGCATAGACAAGTCAGTTGCTATGATACCCTCTCAGTGTTAACTTTTGGGTCTTGTAAATCTCCTTCTAATTCTTAAAGGGAGATATAAATTTGAAAATACAGGGTGAAAAGAAAAAACTGCAACCAAATTCAGACTGCTGTCACTCGTTCGACAGCTGTTGAAATTATTCCAGTGACAGCTCATTATATTGTTTACAAGCGTACAAAAGCATTCTGGTGAGAATTTTCCAGAAAAAAAGTTATTCGTGATGGTATTCAAGCGGGATAGTGAGGTTTCTTTATATTTGGCTGGAAGACCACAAGTGTTCGTTAGAGCACTCCAGCGTTCGAATGTGAATAAATATTTTGTGTCTCGTACCATCGCTCGTTGCCGTGATACTGGTAGCGTAGCCCGACCAAAGTCATGGCAGTGAAAGGAAGAAAACAGCAACATCAGCAAAAATGTTTCGAAAATTAAAGAAGCGACTTGATCGAAACCCGCGTCGCAGTGGCCGAAAAATGGCTCGTGAGCTGAACATATCGCAATATTCCATTCGGAAAATTTTGAAAAATGAGCTCGGGGTCGGGGTGAAGCCATTCAATTTCCAAAAAGTGCTAGAAAAGCTAAAGAGTTGCTTCGCTTGGCCGAAAGTTGTGAACTGCCGAATTTGTTTTTTTCCGTTGAGAAAACATTCGTTGTCCAGCAGAGGTGCCGAAAAGGTCAGCTGAAAATGTGCACCTTCGGTTGGCCACCAGAACTCAAGCGCCGGCCATGGTGATGGTGCGGGCAGACATAACAACAGATGGTCGCTCTCCGCTCGTATTAATCGGCCGTGGCATCAGAATAAATGTCGTATGTTATCGCGAAAATATTCTGGAGGATGTAGCAAAGCCTTGGGCACGCAGACCTTGGACATTCCAACAGGACTGAGCACCAAAATTAGGTTCCTCCCTTCAATTCCAGCGCACAATGACCACCAAAATCACCGGATACTAATTCGTTGGCCTATTGGGTCTGGAGTATTTTGGAAAGCGAGGTGGGCACTAAAAAATACCAAAGTGTCGATCAGCTCAAGCAAGCCCTTCGCCGGGAATGGGCCAGTTTCATTGGCCGTTTGAAGGCCATAATTCGTGCCAAAGGTGACCAATTCGAACAAATCTAAACTTATTCTAAAATTTGATGGTATTTGCGATATTTTTTGCATTCATTCAATAAAATTAAAAAAAAAAAATGTAAAAATTATGGCATTTGACTTTGTTGCAGTTTTTTATCTCCCCCTGTATTTCTCAGGCTTTAGGTCCCAAAGGGCTTTGTTAGTAGCCAAGTTTTTGGTATGAGATTATAAAATATGTTGAAATAGACAAGTCAATTCCTATGATCCTCTCTCAGTGTGGATGTTTGGGTCCTTTAAAGTTCCTTCTATAAATAATTCGGAAGATAAGTATCATACTGATATTTGATCTATGAAAAATTTGCCAAAGTAGGTCTAGAAAATAGCTCTATTTTTATGAATACTCTCCCAATCCCATCTCATTGCTCTTTCACATCTACAAAAGACAACCGACCAAATTTGAATTTCTCCAATATTTCTGAACAAATTTCCAAACCCTTCCAACGGCAATCCTTGACCGCAACCCATTCTATCTTCTTCCTATTGGTTTTAATTTTTCCTTTTATCTGTTTTTTTTTTTTTGGCAGAAAATAGTTCCAAAGATGCAATACAAGTTTTCGAGATGTGTGTGTGGGAGTGTGTATATGTAGTGGTGCAGCAGTGTTAGTTTCTCCATTGTTTGGCCCCAAAGGGCTAAAAACATGTCAAAAACAATAGAAAATTAAAGAAACATAGGAAACAGCTGTACAAACTATTTCCGTTGTTGTTCGTTGGCATATAAGGATGGACGGAGGAGGTGGTGGTGGAGGCGACCGGCAGTACTTTCATCATTGGCCAGGGCCAAGATAGCGTTAGCATGTCGAGGCAGCAGTATCAACAATAGGAAAAGTTTTTAGTTAACAGCTTTAGCTCCAGCTTTGGCTTCGTCTCAGCTCAGGGCAGCTCTGTTCGCTTGTCGTGAAGAAGAGTAGGGAATAAACTCATTATAAAATGGCGATATTCAGCTGCCTAAACAGCTTCCTTTTTTTGGGGTCATGAACATGAATTTAAACACTCGCTTCAAAATGGGATTTTTGGAGCTATGGTTGGCGTTTTTGATGCTGTTTTGATAAAGGAACTCTTGTTGTGTTGTGAGAAAGAAAAAAATGATTTTTTATTCAAGTCCTCCCAATTGTGGGAGGGATGCTGAGCATTTTGAAGAGGGCCATGTGCAGAAAAGCCTCTAAAGGGCCTCAAAAGTAGAAAAAAATATTAAAAAGAATTTTGCAGGACTCCAAAAAGAAAGAAAATTCAAACAAAAAATAATATGGAAATTATTTAGAAGGTGTCTATAGGAAATATTCTGAAAATATCCAGGGTGAAAGGGCAGAGAACAATTTGGATTTTTTGGACTTGGGAATTCTATGCTTAGAGGTCCTTGAAAATTTTCCTCATAATCTTCGTTTGAAGGTTCCTTTAAAAATGTCTAAAAAGTTCAAGCTCAAAGGTCCTTGAAAATCCACTATTAAAGATACTAAAAAGTCTTGGAAATGCTCATCTAAAGGTATTTCAAAATTCGTAAAGAATTCACGTCCTTGAATAATTTCTTAAAAATACACTTTTGAAGATTCGGAAACAATACATAAAATTTACATAGCAAGGCCAGCACTGAAAGATCGGGCGGTGAATAAAAAAATATCCATAAAAAACCTATTAACATTTTAGAGGTCCTTGAAAAATATGTATTCTAAAAAGTACAAGTTTGGTTCTTTAAAATCCACGTATAGATGTTAGATAGTCCTTGGAAAATATTCTTAAAACACCATTTGGGTCAGATAGTCCTTGAAAAGAAATATTTGAAAAAAAGTTAGGAGGTCAGATTATCCTTATATATACTTTCAAGGATAATCTGGCCTCATCCTTGAAAATATATATTTAAAAAGGTCAAAGAGTCCTTACAAAAATGTATTTAAAAATTCATTGGATGTTCTTTAAAGGATGTGTTTGAAAATCCACGTTTGGAGGCATTTTGTCATTAGGAAAAAATTTATTTATAATCCAGGTTTGGAGGTCGGGTGGTCCTTAATATAAATATTTAAGAAAATCCCTTCTGGTCCTTGACTAAATATTAAAAAAAACTCCCCTTTTCATAAAATATTTAAAAATATCTACATTATTAAAAAATAACACAATTTTTAAAAAATCTTTGTTTGGTCCTTGGAAAATATTTTAAAAATTCTTGTTTTAGTCCTTGAAATAAAATTTAAAAAGTCACATTAGAAAATCGTTGAAAAACTATATTTAAAAAATCTACTTTTAGTCCTTTATAAAATATTATAAAAAATAAATTTTGGTCCCTATTAAAATATTAAAAAAAAACTTCTTTTGGTATTTGAAAAAAATATATTTAAAAAATAAATATTTAAAAAATCCTTAAAAAATTAAAAACTCCGAGTTTGGAGATCCGGTGTTCCTTGATGAAATATTTTTTAAAATCTTCGTCAGAATGTCATTAAAAATATTCCTTAAAATCCAATTTGGCAAGACCACTTTTAAAGGTCAGAATGTCCTTGAAAGAATATTTCTAAAAAATCCACCTTGATGAGGATATTCTTAAAAAATATATTTAAGCATGGATCTTAAAGGTCATAAAAATCTCGTTCAAAAAAATTCTTGTTCAAAGCCAGAAGTTCACTGAAACTTTTTTCCAAAAATCCATAGATCAGGAGGTTCTTGCGAGATTTTATTTAGAAATCCATATTTTGAAACCACGACGTCTCCGAAAATTGTACGCTAATAGTTCGGGAAGTCGTCAAAACTATTCCCCTAAAACTCTAACTATAAAGGCCAGAAGATCCCAAAATATTATCTTAAAAATTCTGAAAAAGAATAGTATAGATTTCTAGAATCAAGACTTTTTTGAAGTTCTCTAGAGATAGAAGTCCTTTCAAAATATATTGCATACTTTTAGGAGAATTCTTACGTTAATTGTGAATTTTTTCCCAAAACCCTTTTTATGAAAAAAAATCTTTGGAATGATAATTCCATATTTTAAGACCACAGGATCCCCGAAAAATGTAGGCCAATAGTTTGGGAATTCGTCAAAACTATAGCCTTAAAACTCCAACTAAAAAGTCCAAAAGATCCCAAAAAAGAAAAATCGAAAAAATTCTGAAATCAAATTATAGATAATTGAGTTTGTGGGTGGCCTCCTGTAGATTGATGACCTTTAAAATCAAGATCTTTTTTAAGTCCTTTAGAGATAGAACACTTTATCAAAATATGTTGCATACTTTTAGGATAATTGTGAATTTTTCTCAAATGGCACCTTTTATGAGGAACAAAATAATCTGCCACCATTGATCCTGCCCTGTTGGAATTACCGTTGTCTGCTTAACCCTCATCCTCCTTTGCACATCTTCGCCTTGATCCTGCCCTGTTGGAATCCCCGTTTACTGCCTTACCCACATCTTCCATTACCCGCCTCCCCCTCCTGCCCCCTTCACAAAGAGTACAGCAGTGTCTATATTTCATTAGCTTTTCATTGCTCTGGTCCGTTTCATTGTTTATTTAGTTTTACATTCGTACATGCTGGCGAATGGGAAAGGAAAAACCAAGCCTCCGAATGCAAAATGAAGAAATGATCTTTTCCTTAAAAAATGATTTTACTTTGCAGCAGTATTTGTCTCGTTTGCTGCAAAATGGAAAAAAAATCCTTTTATATTCTTTGAATTTTACTCCAAAACAAAAAAAAATGAGGAAGAAAAAAACTCTGGCTCGATAAGGTCCTGCAACAATTTTCGTAAACGGAAGGCTTAAAAACAATGGCCTGCCTTTTGTTGTTGAAAGAGGATTTTTGCTATAATTCGGTGTCCTTTCGAGACATACTAGCACTGCTGATGCTGCTGCCGTTTCTCGGATGCACCACTGTGATGGCCTATTGTTTCGGGGGCACAACAGCAACAACAACAGCAAAAATATTAATACAAAAACTAAGCTGAAAGGAAGTTGTAGAGGAACCATGAATTGAAAAATAAAAACAATAAAAACTAAATACGAATTAAATTTATTGAAATCTTTAAAAGCAGATAAAGCTGGCGAAATGGAGACTTAGTTACACAATTAAAATTGTTGTTGTTGAGATGCACAACATAGAGGAAGAATTTATTCTTTAAAATATTAAGAGAAAAAAGCATTGCCTACTTCTGGGGATGATAATGGGAATTTTAAATCAATTTATTTTATTTCTTATGATTTAAAACCAGTTTCCACATCGCGTTAAAGTCATATGTAAAAGAAAAATGTATTCTTAAAATATTGCAAAAATCACTGCATACTTTTGGGGATGATATATGAAATATGACATTATTTTTCTCTATTTGGATTTAAATGCCCGTAAAATTCATAAGAAATAGAACAATTGGATTTAAGTTACAATTTATCACCCCCCAAAAGTATGCAGTGATTTTCCAATATAATTTTTAATTTAAAGTATACTTTGCTTTTGCTATTTTATATGAGTTGGCTTTTTTTTTTTGTTCTCGTTTAATATCAATTTCCCATCAATTAGCCAAGTTTTAATTAAAATCACTTTTCCGTAATTGTTCTTTAACCCGTTATCGTTGTTGCTGTTTTTTTTTTTGTTGCCTTTCTCTCGGGATAATTCCTAATTTGCCATAATGAAATAATTTAATTAATTGCAAAACAATCATGCCATTAAAATTTTGACGAATTGTTGCCAAGGCAACAGCAGAATTTTTTTTTTCACGATATCATTAATAAGAAATTGAAAACTTTTTTTGCAAGAGAAAAATAAAAACCTGAATCAGAAATTTGAATGGGATTGGGTAATAGAGGGTCATTTGGATGATTGGGTAAATATTGGGGTTAAATGTAGCAAATATAATTTAATCAAATTTATATGAACTATTTTTACTTCCCCAAATTACAAATTACGACCAAACCGCTAGGACTTTAATTTTTTTGTTAATAAACCTTTCAAATGGGACCTTGAAGTATTTTTTATAAACACTCGCGTTCAAAAATATAGTATTTAAAAATATCGGTTAAAAAAATCCACTTCCGCATAGAAACATAAAATTATTTTTTTTTTCAAAAAAATCTACTTATTTTAGTCCTTAAAAATTCTTAAAAGACAGATGTATACCCTTAGCTAATGTCCGTTTATTTAAAAATATTTATATATTTATATAATACTTATGTTGTGATTACTCAAGCTGCTGATCCTTCATGATGTGGGCCAATGTTGTCCATTTCGAATCTGATATAAATTGTACAACGTGCCAGATTTGGAATACACGGATTACTTCCTTGACTTCACCTATGTTGTTATTTTTGGAAAATTTTGATATGTTCGCGAGGTTCCACTTATAGTATTCCTTTCCAACTAATGCTGGGTGAAATATTAGAATGTAAACATTTTGAAGAAAATCCAAATTTTTTCCAATTTTATGCAAATAGTTGTCTCCGTTTTGTGGGGGAGGTACCACAAGGAGTGAGCTGATGTATTCAATTTTTACACCAAATCTTATGTTAGTAGAAATATTAAGATGTGTAAAATTTGAAGAGAATTGGATACATACTTTGCATTTTATGAGCATTTTAGTTATTCAAAATTCTGACCCTTTTGTGGGGGAGGTACCAGAAGGGGTGGGTCGATACCTACCATCTTCACACCAGATCCTGTGTTAATATAAATATTGGAGTTTGTGAAGTTTGAGGAGAATCGAATGCTTATTTCGCTTTTTATGAGCATTTTAGTTATTCAAAATTCTGATCCTTTTGTGGGGGAGGTACCAGAAGGAGTGGACCGGTCTATGGGGGTGGTACTTGATGGAGTGGACTGATGCTGTCCATTTTTGCACTTGACCTAGTGCTCATAGAAATATTGGGATTTTCAAAGTTTGCCCAAAATCAGATAATCTTTTCATGTTCTTACCGAAAATTACGTTCTATGAAAGCTTTATTTTTTGTTGAGGAAGTGTCGAAAGAAGTGGTCCGATAGTGCCCATATCCGAATTGGATCTAAGTTTGGTTATAATATTACGATATACCAAGTTTGTAACTAATTGGATACTCTCTTAGAGTGTTATCGTACGCATCCTCCAGCCAGAAAGACGAACGGATACCCTTAAGTCAACTTCAAATGTCCTGAAACGGATTTGGCCCAAAGAGACTGTATTTAAAGACTGTATTTAGAGACTGAATATTTAAAACATTTATTTTTGATGAGGCACGTTTTGGCTGTAACAAATGATATATAACCTCTGTAGCCATATGGCGAAGAGTATAAACGATTCCTTTTTTTTAATAATTGTGTTTTTGGTCATTTTGTGGTATAAATGGGAACTAATCCTAAAAGTATACTATCTGGAATCTTTCTCTAATTAATCATCCTTATCATATGTCCCATTTTTTATACAAAAATTCAAAATTATTTATTTTCCATTAATTCTGCTAAATTTTTTCTTGATTCCTTTAATTATCTTTAAAATATCTCAGTTTACAATATTTCTTAAATTGTTCAGCCTATGCGTATGCTACACTTTTTTCTCGAAAGTGAAATAAAAACTCCAATTAAATTGCATTTTCTTTTTTCCATTCTTTCATTTTCTCAGTTTCATTTTGCCCCACAGATAATCTTCTAATCGTGCTCTAATCTCCTTTCTTGGTTTTTATGGGATATCCGAGGATATACTTGGACTTATAAAATTACCCATGAAATCCAGTCTCACACACACCACGACAGATGCATGTGTTAGTGGAGTAGTATATCGGTTAATTAATTAAAATTTCATGCTATTGCAAGTAGCTTTATTTAGTTCTCTGTCTCTCCATCTCCCTCTCTCTCTCTTTCACTCTTTTTTATGTTTAAATTTCATTAGAAATGCTATAAATCATGCTCGAGGCAGCCAGCGAATGGCTAGAGCTACCAGCTGCAGATAAATCGTTACCATGTCAACCACGTAAATAAGTTTATGACTTGGTGGCAAAAACATCTAAAACGCTATCGACACGACACGATTCCGCCAAACTACCAAGCAAACTGGGTGACATAGCCGGAGCTAAGCCTGTCAGCACCCACAATAATGCTGGATGGTGTGAGATAAAAAAAATCTGTAAACTACCTCAATAAAGTGTTTGTTTTTTTTTTTAAGAGGAGAAGAGAGGAAGGGAGCGGAAGCTTACAACTTAATAACACCTCAACAATAATAAGGATCACAAAAAAAAAATATATATCTCCTGCAAAACTACCCTCAAGCTGGATAAATGTGTGGAATCAAACCAGAAAGTGGCCAAGGAGGAGCCATGTGGGGAATGGCAGGAGGCAACATAAAAATACCCCAAAAAAAAATAAACTAAACCATTGAATGGTTGATTTTTCCAACTTGTCTTATTATTTTTCCTTCTCATTCTGTGGTAAGCGTTTTATGGCGAAATTTATGGCTGAATTTATTGCCAAAACAGAGGACAATATAAACCACCAACCAGCCAGCCAACACCAACTGAATAATGAAAATCTTGTTGGTAAGAAAAAAATAATAACCACAACTATAAGACGACCAGCCAGGGGGGGAGTGGAGTGGTAATTCCTTTACCTCTTTCTTGGCTCTTTAAATGCTTCTAAAATAAATAAGAAAATCCAAGTTAAAATATTAACCCAACTCTCCGTCATATTTATATCCTCTCTCTAATGGGGAAGGGTTAACACTCTAGGCCACATAACCGAAAAAACCGCAAGGACCAGACCAGACCACATCACATTTACCAAGATGCATCTTCATCAGCCAGACATACTCAAGCAGTTTAGTGGATTCTTCAGTGGTTTTTATTTGCAGTTGGGTGTTTTTTTTTGTTGTTGTTTTAAAAAACCACACAAGGAAGTATCTCATTTGGAATGGAATTCACATTACTATGGCTGTGTGTGTTGTAAATATTTGGCGTTTAAATATCCTTCATAAAAAGACTTTAAAAAATCCACGTTAAAAATATTTAAAATTTCCATTATTTAGAGGTTCAAAAAAATATTTAAAAAAATTAATCAATTGAATATCGTTGATAAAAAAAAACTTAAAAAATCAACGAAATTTTAAAAAAAGGATCAATTTTTGGAGGTCTCAAAAAATATTTTCAAATAAATATTTTGATGAAAAAACTACAACAAACTTCAGACTGCTGTAATTTCTAAGCCACTCGTCCGACAGCTGTTAAAATTATTTCAGTGATAGCTCATTATATTGTTTACAAACGTACAAAAGCATTTTGGTGAGAATTTTCCCGGAAAAAAGTTATTCGTGATGGAATTCAAGCGTGGTAGTGTGATTTCTTTATATTAGGCTGGAAAACAACAATTGACTATCGTCAGAGCATTCCAGCATTAAAATGTGAATAAATCTTTTGTGTCTCGTACCATCGCTCGTTACTGTGATACTGATAGCGTAGCCCGACGTCAAGGAAGCGGACGGAAAAAAACAGCAACATCAGCAGAAATGATTCGCAAAAGTAAAGAAGCAACTTGATCGCAACCCGCGTCGCATTGGCCGAAAAATTGCTCGTGAGCTGAACACATCGCAATATTCCATTCGGCAAATATTGAAAAATGAGCTCGGCGTAAAGCCATTGAAATTCCAAAAAGTGCAAGAACTTACACCGCAGCAGAAAGAAAATAAACTCAAAAGAGCTAAATAGTTGCTTTGCTTCGCTTGGCTGGAAGTGGTGAACTGCTGAATTTGGTTTTCTCCGTCTCCGATGAGAAAACATTCGTTGTCCAGCAGTTTGTAAACAAACAAAATGATCGTGTTTACTTGCCAAAGACGGCAGCTGAAAATGTGCACCTTCGGTTGGCCACTAGAACTTAAGCGCCGGCCATGGTGATGGTGTGAGCCGCCATAACAGCTGATGGTCGCTCTCCGCTCGTATTAATCGACCGTGGCATCAGAATAAAAGCCGAATATTATCGCGAAAATATTCTTGAGGGTGTATTAAAGCCTTGGGCACGCAAACATTAATCCACCGTGGCATCAAAATAAATGCCGAATATTATCGCGAAAATATTCTGAAGGGTGTACTAAAGCCTTGGGCACGCCAAAAATTTTGACCGCAGACCTTGGACGTTCCAACAGGACTCAGAAAATGCACAAAATGAGGTTTCCACGCTTCATTTCCAGTGCACAATGGCCAGCAAAATCTCCGGATACAAATCCGTTGGACAAATTTGTCTCTGGAGTATTTTGGAAAGCAAGGTTGGCAATAAAAAATACCAAAGTGCCGATCACCTCCATCAAGCGCTTCACCGGGAATGGGCCAAAATACCGCAGAGCACCATTCGGGCAGCGTGTGACGGTTTCATTGGGCGTTTGGAGGCCAAAGGTGATCAATTCGAATAAATCTAAACTTGATCTAAAATGCTATTTCCGACATTTTTTGTTTTTATTAAAAAAAAATTAAAAAAATTTAAAATTTCTGGCATTTGATTTTTTTTTCAGTTTTTTTTATGTCACCATGTATATACTTTGTTGGGTCTTAAATTTTTATTTCGATGAGTTACCTTCGGAATGACGAACTTAATATACCCTCCATATTATGTGTGGTGGAGGGTATAAACATTGATCGTCTATATGTGGTAGCTCGCGCACATTTTAGCATTTTCTAAAAAAAGTGAAGAAAGTAGTCGATATAGTCCAAACCTGGCACGTCACAACATATACATCCTATTTATTTAGGTCCGATACGAAATGGACAATATTGGCCCATTCCGTCGTGACCTACTCTACAGCAAATCATTGCAAAGGTCAAAATATATTTAAATAGTGGAACACTGGCTGAGGGTATACATCTGTCGACAAAACCGGCTGATACCTTTTATCGTGTCTTTCTTAAGAAATTAAAAATTCGGAAGCAGGAGCAGCTGGCGTTTCAGATGCAAGCTGTAGGATTAGAAGGAGCCAAACATGTTTAACAGTGGTTTATTTGCAATTTTTTTAATCCATTGTTCTCTTCCATAATTCTAAAATATATAAAAGTTCTGACTATGATAACCCTTTATGATATGGAAAAAAATTTCAAAACTGGTAAATTCTTGCAGGTTTTGGAATAGGCTAAATGTTATATTCGGATCCTACAAATATTTATTTACATTCATTTAATTTCGCTCTTTTGTTGTTCATTATTTGTTAAACATGGCAGGCATACATACACTTGCATTTATTTAAACAAAAATGTCACACAAAATCCTTGAAAGGAAAGATTCCGTAATATACCATGTCTAGAGGATGAACCAGGGCAAGGCTGAGAAGGAAACATCCCTTCTTAACCTAGTCTTAAATGGAAAATGAGTTGCTTCACTTGTTTGGGCCAAGGCAGAAAATGTTTTATGCCCTCCAAAAGAAAACATTCTGACTTCCTTGCAGTACCAGCCTGCCAGCCAACCATCTCACTTGTTAGCTGCTCGCTCGGTGCATGAGTGGTGTTAACTTTTGCCGTTATTTTGAATTTATTGTCAACACTTGAGAGATGCTGTTTGGAAGATAATTAGTGTTGAAAATTAAAAGAAAAGTTTGCCAAGCTGACAGACTAAAATATACAAAAGGGCAAAATATATGTAGAAATGAAAGATTCCAATGCAGCAGCAGCTGGCGTTTCAGATGCAACTGTGGCATTGGAAGGAGCCAAGCATGGCTGGCAGTTTAACAGTGGCTTATTTGGGGGGTTTTCTTGCACTTTTTTATTTTATTTGGAAAATATTCCCCCCAACTCGTGGTGTTGGTGTTGCCTGCAGTTTTTGGTTATGGTGTGAAATTGCAAGGAAGTAAATTGTGGCATGCAGGGAAAGAGAGAGAGAGAGAGAGAGAGAGAGGAAGGAGAATGTGGTGGTTTGTTATTTATTGGTTGTTAATTTTCTAGTGCATAATTTATCTCAGCTCCCTGCTCCTTGGGGGTTTTGGGAAAATTGTTCGATAAGGTTTTGTATTTTCTTGGCTTTGTTCAAGTGTTGTCTGCAAAGATTTATAAAAGAGGAAGTTGGGTCGTATGATTACCAAATTTTGAAAATATTAAAAATATTAATCATACGCCACTGTTCTTAAAGGGAAATACCAATAAACGGAAATAGCCTTGAAGAAGAAAGGCAACATATGACAAAATTAAATAAAAATCGTATTTAATATTTTTTAAGCTTTTAAATAATTTTTTCGGATTTGTATAGATTCACTTCCTGTAAAGACTTTTTAAGGGACGTTATGGGGTATAATCAATGTTTTTGAAAATATAACAAAAATTAACCATACGACCATCATCATAAAGGAAAAATTCTATAAAGAACAATTAAAAAGGGCTTTAAGTATAAGGATGTAAGGATGTTCACGGGGCGTTCTATGGTATAATTTATTATTTTGATAATATAAAAAATATTAGTCATACAAACATATTTTTGACGAGAGAATATATGAACAAAGGAAGAAAGCCTTTAAAACATGGATAAAGATTTTGTCTCAGCTCCTTATTTTGTTGGGTATATGGGGAATTTCAGAAAAAGAAATTGGTTTCCAAAGCATTTTTAAATGTTGTCTGTAGCGATTTATAAAATAGACATTGGGTCGTATGCATAATATTTTCGAAAATATTACAATATATTAATCATACGCAAATGTTTCTTAGGAAGAATGTAAAGAGAGAAAAATATTTAGACGGAGGAAACAAAATGACAAATTGCTAAATTTATATTATTTCTCCTGCGTCGAAAATTTCTTACGAAAACATATATATCCTGGGGATCCCATTATGCCCTCTTCAAAGTGTTTTATTGTAACCCACACTTTTGCAAAAATATCCTTGAACTTGAAAAGACATATTTGGACATTTTATTTTTTTAATTATTATAAGATTATACAGGGTGAGATGAAAATACTGCAACCAAATTCAGACTGCAGACATTTCTAAGCCACTCGTCCCACAGCTTTTAAAATTATTCCAGTGATAGCTCATTATATTGTTTACATGCATTTTTGTGAGAATTCACCAGAAAAAAACATATTCGTGATGGAATTCAAGCGTGATAGTGTGAACGATAGCCACAATGGGCTATCGTTAGAGCACTCCAGCATTTAAATGTGAATAAATCTTTTGTGTCTCGTACCATCGCTCATTACCGTGATACTGGTAGCGTAGCCCGCTGTCAAGGAAGTGACGGACGGAAGAAAACAGCAACATCAGCAGAAATGGTTCGAAAATAAGTGATCGCAACACGCGTGGCTGAAAAATGGCTCGGGAGCTGAACATATCGCAATATTCCATTAGGCAAATATTAAATTCGGCCATTGAAATTCCAAAAAGTGCAAGAACTTACACCGAAAGTGGTGAACTGCCGATTTTGGTTTTCTCCGCTCCGATGAGAAAACATTCGTTGTCCAGCAGTTTGTAAACAAAATGATCATCTTTACTTGCCAAAGATCTCCGCTCAGCTGAAAATGTACACATTCGGCTGTCCACCAGAACTCAAGCGCCGATAATGGTTATGGTGTGGGTCGCCATAACGGCGGAATGTCACTCTTCGCTCGTATTATTCGGCCGTGGCATTGGAATGAATGCCGAATATTATCGTGAAAATATTCTGGAGGGTGTATTAAGGCCTTGGACACACAAACATTTTGGCCCCAGACCTTGGACATTCCAACAGAACTCAGCACCATCGCACTCAGCACGCGCCATCCAAGAATGGTTACAAAATGAGGTTCATCGCTTCATTTCCACAAATGGCCACCACAATGGCCACCAAAATCTCCGGATTCCAATCCGTTGGACTATTGTGTCTGGAGTATTTTGGAAAGCAAGTTTGGCACTAAAAAATATCAAAGTGTCGATCACCGTCGCCGGGACTGGGCCAAAATACCGCAGAGCAACATTTGGGTAGCGTGTGACGGTTTCTTTGACCGTTTGAAGGCCATAATTCGTGTCAAAGGTGACCAATTCGAACAAATCTAAAGCTATTCTAAAATTTGATGCTATTTCCGACATTTTTTACATTCATTCAATAAAATTTAAAAAAATATAAAAATTATGGCGTTTAACTTTGTTGCTTTTTTATCTCACCCTGCATACCCTCTGTATGGCCGTATGGCCGAAAAAATATAAAAATAATAGATATATAAAATTCCCAGTCAGTGAAAATGCATTTTTTAAACTTCAGTTTTTTAATTTTTTTTACAAATCCACGTTTTCGAAAAAAGACTAAAATCCTTGTCGTCTTCCAAAGATTAAAAAAATTGTCGTCGTTGAAAAAATATTTTTTTTTTAAATTCCACGTCCTTATTTTTTCATTTTTATTTATTTATTATTTTTAAAACTCCAGTTTTTAGTTTTTTTTTTTTTTTTTAACAAATCCACGTTTTCGAAAAAAAGACTAGAATCCTTGTCGTGTTCCAAAAAATTAAAAAAAAGAATTGTCGTCATTGAAAAAATATTTTTTTTGAATTACACGTCCTTATTTTTTTATTAATTTTTTTTTGTTTTTTTTTTTTTGAAAATAATTTAAAATAAATAGGCTATAAATTCACGTCTTCCAAGAAATAAAAAACGTCCGCAAACTGGAAGAAAATATGTTTAAGAGGTCCTTGGTTGAAGAAAAGGACCAAGATTCTTGAAAAATATATTTTTTTCGGAAATTCGAGACCCTGAGACATTTTTTAAAAAATCTCCACTCCCTTCAAAAAAATATTTCATAGAAATCCAAGTCCTTTACAAAATAAACTACCTTCAGTACAGTTTTTTGCTAATACTATTTTTTGTCACTATCAAAGTTTATATTTTCCCAAAAAAGTTTTTGATTCCGCTTTGCCTTCGGGCGGCATTTTAAAGCAATACAATTGAGTTTTACTTTGCCTTCAAACAAACCGAACGAATAGAGAGTGCAAATCAAATCACGTGAAATCCTTGGGGCATGCGATTTTCTGGGCTTTCAAATGTATTTCGTTTTCTTTGGAAAGAAATCTTTCAAATGACAAACAAAAAGAAGAAGAATCAATATTTGTGTCAAAGTTAATACAAAGGAAATAAAAGGAAGATGGGAGGAGAAGGGGGAGAGGGTTGAGATTGCTTTGAAGGGGGTATTCTCTGTTTGATTGCTCTTGTTCCAGCTCATTTTATCTAAGACCCCTTCGAACTTGAGTTTCCTTTTGTGTTGTCCCAGTTGTTGCTGTTGCTGTTGTTGCCACTGTTTTCCATTTTATTGTAAAGTGAAAAGTGTCAATTATAATTTTTTGTTGTTGCTGTTGTCTTCTTTCGGCCATATTGTCAATATGTCACATGTCAACTTTGTTCGATGGTTTTTTTGCTCTGCTTCAACAGCTTGGCTATAACGGGGCTTAGCTTTCAACCAAAGGGCCATTGTTACTAAGGCTATCTATCGCCCTCATTCTCCTTCTCCTCCTCTTCCCGGTTTTTTGTTTTATTTTTGGTTACTTTCAAAATCCTTTTTGTGAGCATTATCTGAAAATGTATATACCCCCCCCCCCAACTCCTGGCCATCTAACTTTAAAATGTCAAGGGCTGGGCTCCCCTCCTGCCCCCTCCCCCACACAATTTTTTAAATACATAATTGATTGATTGTTTGCTAAATGTTACTCTGGAGACATGCACATTCATGACAAGCAATGAAATGATTTGAATGTTTACCTCAATGAACAATGAATGACAGTTGTGTTGGAATCAGGCAAAAGCAAAAAACGCAAAGTGAAATGAAGAGAGAAGAGAGTGAAAAAAAAAAACGGAAAAGGAATCAAAATCCAGCATTGAAACCAAGTGTTTTTGGGGCAAATACCAGCCGTTAATAATAAATGAGTCAGCTCGCTGCCAAGGAAAAATTGCCATGCTAGACAGGGGCAGAGTTGGAAATCTACATCAAATCCTTGCCAAAGACCAACCATTCATCAAAATGTAGAGAAATGAAAGAAAAGCCAATGGCATATGACAAATATTTCAATTATTTTTCATCAGTTTTTTTACATTTACGAATTCGATTTTACTCCTAACTACACCTCAGGGAGACATTAATAATCGAAATTATATTTTTTCTTGGCCTTAGGTAAAAATAAAGATGCTCCTGGATTTAATATAAAAATTAAATTGCATTTTGAATTTCATGAATTTAAAAAATGAGCCCTGAACGTGAATTGAACAGCAACAATATTTAAGGACCAGAATTTATTTGTATAGAGTTCTTAAAAACATATTCCCAAAATTTTTTTTGCAAATTTTTCCAAAATCGCCCAACCATTAACATTGTTTTTTTATGAATAAATTTGAAGGACCAATTGTCCTTAAAAATGTTATTTTTTTGGAGAATTTGTAACATTCAATACAAATTGATTTTGTAGGAATTTTTTGCTAAATTACCAGAGGTCCCCTAAGTGGGAATTTTTGAAGAATACTTTTTAAACACCCCTGTCCTTTAATGAGGGATTTTTAAAGATTTTTTTTGAAGGACTATCCTTCTTATAGCTGTGAATTTTTTAAGAACATTCTTTAAAGTAACAACAACATCCTTACAAAAATGGATCTTTGATGAACCAACCAACTGTTCTTAAAACGTGAATTTTTTTAACGTCCAATCGACTTTTAAATCTAAGGAATCAAGATTCTTTTTATATTTTTTTTCGGAACTTTTTGAAAAGACCAACATTCCACAAAGTGGATTTTTGAAGAATATTTATTCAAGGACTATCAGTACTTTGCACGAACATTTTGAAAAATTGAAAATTCTTAAGACCTTCAGAATTTAAGACTATTTTTTGAAGATAATGTTTTTTTCAAAGACCAATAGTTCTTAAAATGCGAGTTTTTGGAAAATGGATTTTGAAGTACCAGATGACTAAATATTACGATTATTAAAGAATTTTTTTTATGACCACCAGTCCTTAAACTTATATTTCTAAGAATATTTGCATAGAGCAACATCCCTTAAAATATAGATTAAAATATATATCATGATCCTAAAATATCTTTAAAGGTAGATTTTTTAACACAGTTTAGTCCGTCAAGGAGAATTTTTATTTTTTTCAAGGACTTTCTTGGTTTTTAACCTGTATTTTTTTAATCATTTTTAAAGGACTCTGTGGCCTTTTTTTTCTTGAAAACTTTAAGGACTACCTGACCTATCAACCGGGATTTTTTAAGACAAGGACTTTCTTTCCTGTAAACGTTTCTTTTTTATGGACTCCCTGATCTAGCAACGGAATCTACCAAAAATAATCATTTGTAAGAACTTCCTTGCATTCTACGAAGATTTTTTGAAAATCATATTTCGAGGACTTTCTGGTCTGTAAACTTGGATTTTTTTAAAGGGTTCCTCCTGCAAACGTGGATTGTTTTAAAAAATCATTTCACCCTGTATTTTTAAGGACTCCCTGACCTTCGTATGGGGATTTTTTGAGAATCATTTTGAGGGCTTCCTAACCAGTAAACGAAGATTTTTTGAAAATCATGTTTCGAGGAAAGGTTTTTTCAATGGCGATTGTTTTTAAAAATCAGTTTACAAGGACTTCCTCATCCGTCAGTGTGGATTTTTGAAAATTTATTTGTCAAGAACTTCCTGACCCAAAATGGCGATTTTTTTAAGGACTTCCTGACCAGACAAGGATTTTGAAATCATTTTCCAGGAAAATGTTTTAAATGTTCTTTTGACTACTGCGCTTTGATTGTTTGTCTTTTAAGTGCGGATTTTTAAAAATTATACTTCGAGGACTGGATTTTTAAAAGATAATTTTCAAGGATCATTTGGGGATTTTTTCCAATGACTAAAGGAATGTTCTAGCGTCCTTTCATATTGAACCATTGAACTCCTGACCTGCCAACGGGGATTGTTTTAAAAAATCATTTCACCCTGCATTTTTAAGGACTTTCTGACCTATCTACGGGGATTTTTTGAGAATCATTTTGAGGACTTCCTAACCGGTCAACAAAGAATTTTTGAGAAACATGTTTCGAGGACTGGTTATTTAAACGGCGATTGTTTTTAAAAATCATTTGCAAGGACTTCCTCATCCGTCAATGTGGATTTTTGAACATTTATTTCTCAAGAATTTCCTGACCCAAAATGGCGATCTTTTTAAGGACTTCCTGACCAAGGATTTTTAATTCATTTTCCAGGAAAATTTTGTAAATGTTCTTTCGACTGCTGTGCTTTGATTATTGTCCTTTGAGTGTGGTAAGAATTATACTTCGAGGACTGGATTTTTAATAGATAATTTTCCAGGATCTCTTAACCCTCAATTGGGGATTTTTTCCAATGATTAAATGAATGTTTTCCCATCCTTTCATATTGAACCATTCGAGGACCACAAGCTCTAAAATATTGGTTTTTTGGACAAAACTTTCGCAGGGATATTTTATTTTGGAAAAACTTCTTCGAGAACTAAAACTTTTCAAAGGCACCACGATTTTTCAAAATTAATCTTTTCCGAAAAAATTGAGATATTTAAACGTTGAATTTTCAGGGAAAAATCTGAAGAATATTATAATAAAAAAAATATTTATTTTATATAAAAAATCGGAGGTTTTTAAACCTGGAGTTTTCAAGAATATTTCCCAAGGATCTAAATACATTTAAAAGTTGACTTTTAAAAGGGTTTTCATTGCACTCCTGGCGAATCTTTTAGACTACCTTTTTCACGGACCTCTTAACCTTTTAAAGTGATGTTTTAATTTTTTTCTTAAGAAAATTCTGATCTTTTCGCCTGTTTTTGACTCTTAAAAGTAGAGTTTTTAAAGTCACCTTTTGCAGGGACCTTTCGAATTTTTTACCTTTTTTGAGGATAGACGTTCTAAACTTTAACCATGGATATAAAAAATCAAGAAAAATATGACATTTAACATTGGATTTTTTAATTTTTTTTCCAAGTGACATTGAAAGTGCATTTTTTAAAAACAGCCTTTTCAAAGATCACTTGACATTTAAACGTGGATTTTTGAAAAAATTTTGCTCAAAGAACTCCAGATTTCTTTTTTTTTAATTTTTTATATTTTACTAAAGGAACTTCTGTCCTTCAAATTTCAATTTTTTTCTCAAAGAACCCTTTGACTTTTTAAAATTTATTGACAATTTTATTTTCAAGGACCTCCCGACTTTAAAAGATTTTTTTTACATTTTTTCTCAGGTAACTCCCGACATTTGATCTTGGATTTTAAGAGTATGTTTTCCAGAATCGCCTGATCATTGTAAAGATTAATTTTTAAAATTTTTTAAAGGAACTCATGACTGTAAAACGTGGGTTTTCATTTTTTTTTCAGGGAACTCCTTTTATGCTTCTTTTTTCAATATCTTGGCCTTCCTGTCTTTGAATGCGGATTTTTTTTATAATTTAAGGACCTTCTGTCTAGAGTTTTTTTTTTGTAGTCTTTTAATTTTTTTTAAAGACCTCCTGTATTTAAACGTGAAATGTTAAACAATTGTTTTAGGGACTCCATTTTTTTAGAAACTCCTATCCATGAAAAAAAAAATTGGGTTATTCCAAAAATATTTTTCGGAAGCTCTTGTCGTGTACTTGGACATTTATAAAATATGTTTGAGGACCTCATATCATTGAAGGATTTTCTTCAAAAATATTTTTTATGATCATATTTTTTAAACAATTTCTAAGGACATTCTAACTTTGAACGTGGATTCTTAAAAAAAGTAATTTAAAGGAACTTTTATCCTTTAACGTAGGTTTTCGTAAAAACATTTTCAAAATCACCTGTCCTTGAATTTTTAATGAGTATTTGTAAGGACCTCTTGTCTTTGGCGAGGAATATTTACAAAAATACTTTTAAAGACCTGTCTGCAGCTTAGACTTTAAAAAACGTTGTTCTACTGCCCTACATTTTCAACTCGTCTTACAACATAAGAAAAATGATGAAATGGTACCCTAAATAAAAATTTCACAAGCTCACAATATTCACATGTACAAGTGTTCTAACAGTTATCCTTCAGTTCGCTACGAAGACAGCAAAACAAATATTGCAACATTACAGGGATAATGATACCCAGGCGTTTATCAGCAGCAGCAACAAAAACAACAAAATTATAACACATTGTCACCTATTTTTAGCTTTCATATTTTTTCTTTTTACTCTTCTATTTTCAGCTCTCAACTCAAGGATATGCCTGAATGGAATTTAAATTCCAAATGCAGACATTCAAACAAACTTTGCATACACACAGACACAGATGCCTCCATGCACAAATAACCTTGTCACTGAGTGTGTATGTGTGTGGAAAAAAACTGGAACCTAAAGGATAACAATAAACATCGTTGTTGTTGTTGCTGGTGCTGTTGTTTATTTTCCTAGAATGTTTGTTTAACGTTTACTGTGGGCGGATAATAATGTTGTTACTTTTCAACAAAAGTAACACATTTGTCTCAGAGGCTAGTGTTTTTTTGCTGCTGCTGTTGTTGGCATTGGTAGTGTAACTGAGGTCACACATAGACACACACACACACACATTTAGACACACCCAAGCACATTCATGCATCTGAGGTATTGTCTGATCTGACCTGCATCATGTGATACAAAATTCATGGAGTTCACTTCTTTGTCATCGGCCATGGGGTCCTTGGTGAGGGTGCTAACCCCCTCTACCTACCATATATGCATATGGTTTGGTATCCTTGTCATGTTTATTCTAGGTTATTTATGCAAAGCGAGAAAAAGTAAACAGCGTATTGAAAGGTATTAGGGGGGAAGGGGGTAAAAAATTTCAATTATTTTGGAAAATAAATATTTTGAAGGTCCTGAGATCGTTTAAGATTGCTATTTAAAAATTTAGGACCTCATGTCCTTATGAACCTCACATCCTTTTAATGTGGATTTATAAATAAACAAAAATTATTTTTAAAAGCAATTTTTAGGACATCGTGTCCCCTTAACGTCTTTTAACATTAATTTTTTGAAAATGTTTTTAAGGACCTCTCATCCTTTGAATGGGTTTTTTTTATAATTTTTTTAAAGGACCTCTTGTCTTTGAGATTGGAGTTCTTATTAATGTTTTTAAGGACCCAGCATCCTTTCAATGTGGACTCTTTGTAGATACTTTGAAGACCTTACATCCTTTTAATGCAGATTTTTTAAAAGGGGTTTAAAGGACCTCTTGCCTTTAACCTAGATTTTTAAAATGTTTTAAGGTTTTCCTTTTTCGAAATGGAGTTAAAAAATAAGGACTTCCTGCCCTTTAATGTAGATCTATAAAAAAAGGAGCTAGAGTCTTTGAAGGTGATTTTTTTTTAAAAATAAGGACCTCCTGTCTTTGACGTTGGGATTTTTGGAAAATAAGGACCACCTGTCTCTGAAGCTGGATTTTTTTAAACGAGGCCCTCTTGATTTCGTAGATGGAATTTGTAAAAAATAAAGACCTCTTGTCTTCGAGTCATCGTGTCCCTCTTATATGGATTTTTTAAAAATTTTCAAGGAACTCGGCTCTTTTTACTTGGATTTTTTATATATTTTTTAAGGACTTCATGTCCTTGTAGTAGTAATTTTCTATACAGGACTTCTTGTTTCTTAAATTAATTTTTTATAAATTTATTGAAGAACCTCCTGTTTTCAATGTGGATACCGTATAATTGTTAAGGACCTCATGTCCCTTTAGGAGGAATTTTTTATACAGGACTTCCTGTTTCTCAAATGGATCTTTTATAAATTTATTGGAGGACCTTATCTATTTTTAAAGGACTTCCAGTTCTTCAGCATTTTTTATAACTGTTATTTTTCTGGTTTTTGGGGAATTTTTGTGGATTTCTTATAAATGAGAGGTACTTTTCTATTTATCTATCAATCTCTAGAGATATTTAAAAATACGTTTTTTATTTATCTGCCCATTTTTGGATTTTTATGCCCCAAGATCTGAATAAAGAATGCATCTGACCCACCCTTATATTTTACTTTTTTCTCCTTCTCCTCAATTTCGCATGCAAAGCAGCAAAACAGTGTTAGTAGCTTTTAAGTTCAGAGTTTTTTTCCCATTCTCCTTATGGTAGATTTTGTTTTTTTTTCCTTCGTTTTTTACCTCCAGCCGTAAATCCACATCGACAAAGAGAGGTGCTCACAACAAAAAAAAAAACAACACCTGGAATGTCCTTTAAGAAGAAAAAGAGTGTCAGCAGTGCAATAGACCAAGTCAAAGAGAAGAGAAATGACACAGGCAACAAAAACGATAGCAACAAAAAACATCTACTCAACATGTGTTAAGGTTAGTTAGGTTTCTTGGATTTTGTTTTTTCTTCTTCTGAACTCCTTTGGTTTATTGAGGCATATGACATCATGAAACGACAGCAAAAACAAAGGCCATTGCACTGTCAAGGATCTTTGTTAAGCAGGGGAGAGAAAAAACAACAACAACAACAGATGAATGAATGAAGAACTATGTACTTTTAACATGATTAGGTTTGCTTGAAAAATAAGCAAATCATCATGGCCCACATTGAAGAGAAAGAAAAAACGAGATTGTTAAACAGGTTGGGAGGAGTTTTTAAAGAGTTTAAGTTTTTAATGACAACTCTAATATGTGAAGTTTCTTGAAATTCTATTAATAGATTAATGGATCTACACAAATAATAGGCATTCTATCGATAAATACCATCTATGGATCTAAAGGATCTTTTCGATATACTCTATTAAAATTCTACTATACATAAAAGTTGTTCCGCTTTTAGAAGACTTATAGTTGGTCTTTTATCAACAAAGTCCTCAAAGAGCTCCATAAAGTGTTTGCTTTTAGCCTTGCCTTTAACTATTGAAATGTTTTCTTTAAGTTTCTTGTTGGCTTCTTTTCTAAGGCTACTCTCGTTTTTAGTTCCGTTTTATCGTTTTTCTCCTGTTACAAAACCCTTCAAACTTCTTACCCATGTGGCACCCAAGAACACTTTATTCTTCGAACTCACTCAGCGACTTTTGCTGATTTGTTGATTACACTTGCCCTAGAAACAATATTTTGTGTTTTATAAATGTTTAGGAAAATGTAATGTTGTCGATTTACTTCACGGCGTCCAATATAAATGAAATTTGCTCCACAAATTATATTCTAATGATCAGAAATAATATTCCACGAATAATACTCAGTATCCTTTAATGAACAACCCTCCTGTTGAAATATGTTTATTAATATATTGTTTTATTTTAATGTTAAATGAAATTAGTTATTCTTTCCCCAATCGACTATGACGATAAATATAAGAATGACCAATCAAAAAGTTATTTATTCAACAAAGTAGGCAATAATGACACCTTCTCTTCTTGTCTTTACTCTCTTCCTCTCATTTGTGTGGATCATTCCTATTCAAGCCTTACTTAATTTTGTGCTAAGGAAAACAGGAGTTTATCACAACAAGAGTGAAAGAGAGGGAGAGAGAGAGAGAAACACAAGGTGACAAATAATGAGGATATGTTCAGTGGTATGAGGTATGTTCAGTGAAATAGATAGAACGTTATATTAAAATTCTTTACAGAATTACTCTTTCACTGAGGTATGTTCATGGAAAGCCTCTGTAATGCCCCAATAGCCTTTCTCAAATAAACATTTGTAAAAAAATTTAACTTTTTTCATTTAATTAGTTTGGGTTTAGTACTTAATTAATAAATTATAAAAAAATCAAAAATAATTACAATTATTGATGTTTATGCGGATTATTTAAAAATATCTCCCCCGATCATATAATTTTGTCCTCACTTATACAACTTCTATACACTTTCTAATGCCCAATCATTTGCATCATCTTAAATGTCCATGCAAAACATCAATCCATGTCATCAACATAACAATCTTTGCTTCCTTTCTTCATTCTCCCTGTAAATCTCAGGTCATTATTTGCAATATTTTGTCATCATCCTAAACGTAGTTGATTCTACTGCTGCTCCTGCTGATTAATCTACGAAGTCTTTAAAGGTGATAATCACATACTTTGCTAGCAACGATTAAGTCGATCAACTGCTACAGGACCTGGTGCAAAGCGGTAGGGTACTGCATTACATAAAACATCATTGTTTTGGGGCTATTTTGTTGCCTTTTCCATAACTCCTGAAAGGAAACAAATTTCGAAAATCTAAAGTAATGGCAAAATGTGTCATCCAGAGGTATTCGAGAATGGCCCTAACAACGTGGCAGACTGGTTTGCATACAAAACGAAAAATTCCAGACAGCAAGTTGCCCCTTTAGTTTCCCCTCTTTTTCACAAAATTATTAGGCGACACAATTTTGTGTTGAATGTAGACTCTTAAAAGGCCCAGCAGATGATGGTGATGAGGATGCAAGTGCCATCCTTTTGCACAAAATATGCCTAGCCAGGCACGAACGAAACTTCAACTCAGCCAACAGGATGCCATCAATATTTTGTACACACGAGACTCGGTGTTGCAGCAAATTCCTTTACATACGCCCGTACTCTGCAAATATCCTTTGACAAACATTCACTCTCATAATTTTTCGTGCGTAAATGTATTGCAAATGCGGGTTTTATGCCAGCACACAGCTCTACATATTGAGTTGTAGATGAGCCTATGTGTGCGTGTGTTTGCGGGAGTTTCCCTGTAGGAAATAGAGTCTTGGATAAAGAGTTCATAAATGTCGAGATTATCGTTCGACGAAGAGAAAAACTAGGAGGAGGGAATTCAGAAAAAGAATTAACCTATTTTTCATCGATCTGCAAGATTTAAGGCGAAACCTTTCAATCCCAATCACAATAGGATAAGGCAATTGTTCATAAATTGCTACCGGAAAAGAAATCTTCACGTTCTCTATGGCTCAAACCTTCTCATAGGATCCTTTTTCAAGACTCCAAATGACACTATGTCTCCAAAGAATTGAGGAGACTTTCTTCTCACCCATTTCCTACTGGGTCATTCCATCTCTAAGTGCCAAAGTGTTGTGGTGTATTTACACATGGATGTGTACGTGCATGTACGTTTGTGTCTATGTGTGTGTGTGTGCTCACTCAGTACTCACTCGCATGTGAAAAGTGTAAAAAAGACTTAGTGTTTCATTTATTAGTTCAGGACAATTGAAAGTTCATTTGCATTTCTGCTCTGTTTATGTTGAGATTTTTCAGTTTCTCTGTAATTCTGTGTTTTTTTTTGTTGTAGTTGCTTTACTGGCATGAAAATGCACCAGGCAGCGAGTTACCGACATTGTTCGATTGGCATGAGTTGTGGGATATGAGAAACTGTTTCGGTTGGCAAATGTGAGGGGGGAGTATTTTTCGGTTGCAAGTGTTTAAAAATGAGGGAAGTGAGTGCATAAATGCTTAAAAGCGTTTTTGTTTTGCGGAATTTTTGGGGGTTCCATATTTTTGTCATTCATTAAATTCACGGAACTTGGTCACAGAACGAGGACAGTGATGCCACCAGGAAAACTTCATATTAAGCATGGTAGAAGAATACAACACTTTGGAATATTGATACGTCAAAATATATTTTTTTTTTTCAAAATAAGTAGTTTTTATAAGTAGTTTTTTCAACACTTTTTAAGGAATTTGAATAATTTTTCATTCAAAATTTTCAATTTCAAAATTGATTTGACAGTTTATTGTCCATGGTAAAGAATACATTGATGTGTCAAAATTGTTAAAATGTTTTGTCAAAAATAAGTACATTTTTATATATTTTCTTATACGACGCAAATCGGAGGTTGTTCTGATATGCATTTTTCAACAAGTTTTACAAATTCTATTTAGTTTTCATTCAACATTTTCAGCAGCTGTGTCGATTCGACTACCTGTATTCTTCTACCATGTCATTGTCCCAGAAGCTGTGTCGATGCGACTACTGATTGAAAGAGAGTGTTATAGAACGTTTGAACAATATATGACAATATATGTGTAATTCACACTGAAATGGTAACACTGAACGAGGATTTCCTTTTGAGTGAGGTATGTTCAGTTAAAACCTGTAGTAATGTTTCTGACTTTAACCTATATAAAGATGCAATTATTGTAATTTTTTATGGGATTCAATATCTATAATTATGTTGTTAACACTTGCTGCTCAATCACAAAATCCGTCGTCCCTTCTTCCATGTTTTTCTATCCCCTATTATCTTTATTTGTGCAGTTTAAATACTATTTATTATGGCTTATCAATAATCATCATATTAAATACCCATTCAAACATCATTCCAAGACATCAATTTGAGAATACTACTTTCCTCTTCTTCTTCTATGTACTCTTCCGGGAGTTGCTCCAAACAATTCTTAAAGAATTCCATACACACAAGATATTTGTAATTCACACTGAAGTGACAACAATGAACGACGATTAACTTAAGTGTGGGATATGTTCAGTGAATCCCCCTCAGCGATAATACCGTAACGTTTCTCACTTTAACATATTTAAAAGAACTGGACTTTTATTCATTTATTTTCGATATAGTGTTAAAAATAAATTATTAATCAATTCGTTTATTTTGTTTTTGTATTCTACTTTCTCATTATTTTTTGGTCTGTGCAGTTTTTATACTCTTTTTTATACATTATTATTAATAATTGTCTTAAATACCATTTCAAACATTAATTCCTCCATCTCGTTTCTTCCCCTAAGTACTCTTACGAAGGTTGCTCCAAACAATTCTTACAGAATCCCATACTTGCAAGATATGTGTAATTCACACATGAAGTGACAACACTGAACGATGATCAACTTTTTTGGAGGTATGTTCAGTGAATACCCTCAGTAGCGTTTCTCATTTGAAGATATTTATAAGAATTAAACTTATATTCGTTTATTTACGATTTAATATTAAAACATCATATCGTTTCTCACATGAACATATTAAAAAGATTTGAACTTTTATTATTTATTTATTAAAAAATAATTTTTTAATCAGTATAAAAGTACATATTTGTATATATACTATAATTAATATTCGTATTATTTGCTGTTCAAGAAGAAAAACGTTCGTCCCTTTGTTTATGTTTTTATATTCCTCCTATTTCATTATTTTTCTGGCTTGTGCAGTTTTAATACTCTTTCTTATGCATTATCATTTGTAATCATCTTAAATATCATTAATCAATATTATTAACTTTAAGATCCTATTTCCCCCTTCTTTCACCAAGTAATCTTCCCAGAGTTGTCCCTAACAGTTCTTAAAGCATCCCATACACACAAGATATGAGTAATGAAGTGGCAACTCCGAAATATCATCTTTCCTTGTGTGAGGTATGTTCAGTGCAAAACTTCTCTGTGATGTCTCTCAGCGTTGCCAATTTTTCGCGAATAAACGTACATAAAGGATGCAGATTTTATTATTTTTATTAGAGTAAAGGGGATTTTTTCTAGAGCTCATCTTTCAAATATTTACAACGCCTTGTTCTGTGCTCAATTAACAATTCCTTTAATATGCTCTCTCTAATAAGACATAAACTCTTCGTTTTTAACAAAATACATTTTTTTAGAATTTGAACTCAATCTTAATCAATACAAAGAAGATAAAATCCTCTTTTTCATAGCCTTCCAGAAGCCTATCAAACTGTCAAAGACCACATCTACACTTCAACTCTCTCTCCCTCTCTCTCTCATATGTCCATTGTAAAACTCCGTTAAATCACCTCCACAATAATGCTTTTAGTGAACTAAGCACTCAATCACTTATTCGCCCGTTTGGACTTCTATCCATGTGCGCGATGTTTTGTGAAAAACGAAAGGATGCAGATTTCAGTGCTATCAGCTATTTCAGCTTCCCTATTCTTCTCATCCTCTTTCCCAACTCCCCTTTATGATTTCCAAGTTGCCAAGGCTGATAGTAAACATTAAGTCCTGCTAAGTCAAAGGCCTGAAAGCAGCTGCAGCAACAACAACGAACGTATAATGCCACGTGATTGTTGCCCATTGTTTCGTGACCATCACTAATTGGCTATGGAAGAGTGGTACCAAGGTTGAAAAAAAAAACAAAAAAAGTCAGCAGCTGATTTGAATTTTCCACTAAATTTTGTTGTTGCTTTGGTTAAAGTTGACTAGGTTCTTTTAAAAATCGATTTTTGTTGAAAATTAAGACCTTGAAATTCAAACATTTTCATAAAAATTAAAGTTCTAGAGGGGAAATGTATTCATAATTTTGAGTCTTTTTTTGGGGGTTTAAAGGGGTTATTTTAATGAAGGCTTGGGGTAATCTTCATCTGGATTCTTTTAAGTCTATTCCCCTTTATTATCAATTTTCCGTGCCGAATTTACCGACTTGTCATTGTTCCAAATATCATTCCCAAATGTTTTTCATTTTTTTCCTTCTAATTTTGTTTCTCTTGTCAAAAAAAAGAGAAAGAGAACAAACAACACAACTACGACCCCATTACGTATTCTATGAGTGTATGTGGGTAATCATGAATTATGAAGTATCATTGCTGTACTTGTCAAAAGACTGTCATCAGTCATTGTCTGTTCTCTTGATGTTGTTGTTGTTGTTTTTCGTCTTTTTTCTGCTATTGTTGGCCATGTCTCAACGCTGAATTCAACAGTGCCCGTCTGTGGTCGTGATTTTTGTGAAATGTGTAACGCTTTGGCATTTAGCATTTCACGTATTACATCGGCTTTTGCATGCAAATGTCAGAAGGAAGTACACACACACACTAACAAACACATATATAGCCTGTCATCTAGTCATTGAGTACAAGTGAGGCCAACAGCCGCAAATCAGCGACATTCATAACCATGAAATGTCGTCTGCCGCTGACATATAAGCCAATAGGGACTTCACAGCGAAGGAATTGATTCGAGCCAACCGCCAGCCAGAAATGAAGAAGAACAAGAAGCAAATCCGCATAACATCAGAAATGTCTGCAAAACAGTTGTGCGGTTCGATTCCTTAGCGGTGTTGATGTTGATTTTTCGAATTTTATATGACATTCATGTGTGTGGCAAATGTGGGATATTGAAATGTGTCACATTTCGAAATGGGTTGGGAAGGAGGTAAAATGTAATGATTTACAGCTAATATTATGAAATTTTGAAATTTTAATAAATGACACAAATTAGGTTCGGATTGTAACAGTACGTTTACATATAAATGGGTTAACTCACTGGATTTGGAATACTTTACTTATACTTCAAATAAATCCTCTTAAAGTAGGTTAACCTTACAAAATGTTCTAACGTAAACCCTGCATAAGCTGCAATCCATTTTAAGCAAAAGTGTGACTTAGACAACCCTTTACGCTTGAGGAAGAAAAGGCCTTAGTAGCCCGGGAGACACCTCGACTTAATACTGTTACTATTAATATGAATGAAAGGTAT
>NW_026712286.1:791118-857296 GCF_030504385.1 Musca domestica | reverse complement strand
CCAGTTATTCAGCAGTCTGCCAATCGCATTCGGACTGGAGCAGAAAACAATTTATTTAATAAAATATAAAATTAGATTCCTAAAAAAGATGATAATTTTTCAGCATCTCCGAAAAGGAGGGCTATTGACCCGAACAAATAGGTTGATTAATCTGATGAAACTTTAACAAGGCACCGCCGTGCAATCGAGATGAAGAAATAATATTAAGATAACACAGGGAGATAGAGAGCTAAAAACCAAATCTTACTTCTTTCTGGTATTTTATGATCTCTGGGCAGTGATTGTTGGTAAATGCGTAGAATTTCTAAAATCTCTAACAGGATATCTATACATCTTCTTGTTGCTCTTGTTGTTTTAATTAAATGGAACTTTTACATTGTATTAAACAGAAAAAAGATGAGCGGTCTATCAGAGAATTATCCCTACATTTTCATTCAGTCGACCAGAGCCAGAGGAGGTGGTGGCTCATAACAAAAAACAATAATAATAAAATCTGTTACGCCAGAAGAGCGCCTCCATAATCATAAACGAACTGGGTCCTGCTGCTGTTCCTGCTGGACACATACAATAATTTATTTTTATTTGGCAAAAATTGCCATAAAAGTATAAACCAAGTTAAATCCTAGGCTTTCCCACTGCTCCTCACAACGACATGGCATTGACTGCTTACTAGCCAAGTAAGTGGTTGCGGCTGCTGCTGTGCTGTGGCTTTCTTGAACTTGAGACGCTGAAAAACCACTGATGATGAAACGAACGATAAGGACGAACATTTGGTAAAATGGTATTTTTAATTTAATTGAATTATTGCACATGACTACCACTTTAAGTGGTTATGGCCGAAACGAGCCACAAAAATGAAAAGAAATCCTCCATCAGTGGTCTCTGCTGATGACCCCAAGTTCGGAATCACGGAAGACGACTTTGGCAAATTTGCTTTTCTCTAGATTGGCTGGATTTATTTTATTTCCTTCTCCCTTGTTTTGATGGCTGTGGCCGCTTTCAAGGAGTTTAAGGATATCCTGTGTAGTTATTTAAAATCCCGCAGAAAATTAATTCAAGTGCGAGCTCAAGAACTCGCCGTTTGAAGTGAAGTTTAAATATTTTATTGTTGTGGGAGAGATTGGAAAGATGACACCGCAGCTTGCCAGCAGGCCCACTGCTTGTGACCGGGCAGACATTATTTTACACATGAATTCATGTGATTTCTTTTGTAAATTTATTTTCTACTTTAAAGGCTTTGGTTGGCTCTGCAATGAAACAAAAGGCTTTTCTCTTTACTTTGTGTAGTTATTTGTATTGAAAATTCGCCATACAAACAAACGGAAACACACGCAATTACTCTCAGTGCGGTAGCGTGGCAATTGATTTGTGTTCGAGGCCTTTTGAAATGGGGGCGTAGTGGAGGTATAGGAATATGGAATTTTTTGATGTTGAATACAATTCCAGGCAAGATCAAGAGGTGAAATAAATCATCGTTTTTGCTATTGATTCTTAATATATATCTGGGTGTTTTAAACCATCTTATAACGGATACCTTCAATTTTTGGCGTAAAAAAAGTTCGAAGGGTAATTACACAGTACAAGGCAATTATCTTGAGTCATAGCTTTACACTTTTTCCCTCAATCCCTGGTCCTTATACTCTTAGCCATAGTGTAAAGCAACACGCAACACAACCTATCCAAGGACGGTATATACCACTACTTACAATTAACGTCAAATTTGTTTAAACTAGGTCCCACATAAACACTAAAGTCTATCTGTCATACAGCCTTCTTGAAAGTATTAATATAACTTATATCCCCCATATTCGGTATGAGTCATCATATACAATCTATAAATACATTCGATTAATTTAGTAGAAATGGATTCAGATTTAGATATAAATCCAATTTCACATTCAATCTGCGTCAATACTATTATATCCTTTCGGATTTGTTTATAAAGGCCCTCCCATAATTGCCGTTTACAAAAGCGATCTGGCCACTTTAAGTTTCAGATGAGTAAATACATTTTTCAAAAGACTTTTACTTTGTAGACACAAAATTGGATATTGCAAATGATTCAAGTCGAAATTTATACAAATATATGCACAGATACACACTCTCACACACACAAATGTGCATTCAAAGTGACGTAAGTGTAGTTGTTTTCCAACTACATGTGTCGAATTTAAATACAATAATGTTTTGCATTTCAAATTTCGAATATACACACAGACGTACACACGACATATACATATGTATGTACATCTTGTTGTTATTTATTATTATTGTTTGCCAGTGATATACCATTACACATGTACACACGCCCACACACATACAAAGCCATTTACAAATTTGTATTTAAATAAAAGCTGTGGTGCATCTAACGAAATTGACAAATTTAAGCTCAATTCTCAAGCATCCACCCGGCCGGTACCTCCCAAAAATTTGTGTACAAAGGCGGACGACGTTGTATTTAGGTATTGTTTGATTTAGCCAAATGAAAACAGAAAGGAAAAAGAAGTCGGTAGGAAAAACCAACAAAAGTTATAGAAGCACAAAAGTAAATAACATATATTGGCAGCAGTGCAACAACAGCATCTGCAGGAAAGCTGACAAGTTGCAGGAGTTTATTTCAAATTTTGTCACAACAAATTGTGGCCGGGGATTTGAAGTTGAGGAAATTTTTGGATTTTTTTTTAAATTGAAAAAAAAAAACTTAGTTTTGGAGATAAACAGCATGGGAGACAGGAAATTACTGGCTAAGAGGTAAAACTAAGTTCTTTGTCATTTCCCATAATTAATGATATCTGGTGAGTGGTGTACTACCTTAACTTACTGCTATCTCCTACCTCGTACCAAAAAGCTATTGTTGGCATGATCCACTGTAATGTTGGTATTTTGTTACTCAACGGCGAGTATCAGATGACATATCGTAAATAAGACACACGATACACACAAATAGACAGCATATTGTATTGGATACCTTTCGTAGGAATATCCGAACATACAAACTTATCTTTCGAATGTCCTTTCTCACACAAAAGTGACATGTATTTGTTTTAGTAAGAACTCTATTTGATCAAGATGTACCGAGGAGCTGGAAAGGAAAGTCAAAGCAAACAACGGCCATACTTGGTTATATGTACGTGTGTGTGTTTATGTATAAATTCATCCGTTGATGTGTTACTACAGAATACTTCGCACTATCTAATAACAACCGTACAAAGTATTCGCCTTCCGACCACTCCATTCATTTTACCAGATTTATAACGGGAATATTGTTCATTTTGTTGTTTGTCATTGCCTGGTAAATCATTCAAGCGTATTTTGCTAACTTACTTTGTCAAATGACAAATAAACCGAAGAAATGAAGACGAAGAAAAACAAACGAACAACAAACCAGTAGTTATCCATTTAACTTCCTTGCAAATATTAGCCATTTTTTTTTTAAATAAATTTAAGAACAAAATGCTTTTAATAATGAATAAACATTTTAAGTTTAAAAAAGGAATTCAAGATGAATTGCGTTTTTGAATGTATTTTAAACTAGGAAGAAAATATAAGTCCGTTTTGGAGAAAAATGCCTTATAGCAATCAGTGAAAAATAAAGGAAGTCTTCTGAAAAGAGGGGAGTGCTAATACTACTGCTACAATTTTCGGGTCGTGGTCTGGGGTGGGAAATTTCACAGACCAATTTTAGTAGCCATAACATAAAGTCTAAACTTTCTTCTTCCCCCTATCTTTTCAGTATTTAGGATAACATTTTAGGTTTTACAACAGATCTCTGGATTATATCTACAATAATTGGAACAAAATATGGGTCATATCGGTCAATTTTTTGCTTATCCCATCTGGAATGAAAAATACAAATTCAGACTAGTATTGATATATCCACCAAATCGTTTTCAAAAGATCGTATACTAGGTCCATTTCTTCGAGGATTCCTCTGATACAGGGCGAACATTTTTCCATTTCTACAAAAAGAAACCAATTCAAATCCCATTAATACCATCACCATTTAAATATTTTTAGCTTCCAGACAAAATTGTTGGCATATATGGGGTTATACCTGAAAATATACTTAAACTAAAAATCTCTTTTAGAAAAGCTGTTTATTCTCAAAGAAATATTAAAATATTCTGAAAAATCGATTTAATTTTTTTTTTCAAAATCCTTAAAATAACTAAAAAGAAAAGACACCCACATTGATCTGCATTATAAATTTCAGCGAATTTATACCAAAACCTGGGCCCCCTGAGGGCTATACCAAAACCTGGGCCCATATTGTTAATTTTTTTCCATGGAAAATTTCTCCTACCCCGAACTCAAAATACGAAAATATACCGAAATTAAATGAAAAATAGTGCTAAAACGTATAAATATTCTTATTTACGTTTCCCTCTATTTCAACCGCTGAACATGAACATGTTTTTGTCTTGTAAGACAGCAATACAATGGCAACTAATTTTATTATCCATCACTCCTCCCACCTCCCCTTCTGAGTTCGCACAATCCAATGACAACATCCTGACTAATGAGTTAAGATAAAAGTAAATCTTTAATTTTTAAACAGCTGTGTTTAATTTTCAATACCATTGTAAGCTTGTTCAACATTTACGCAAACAATTAAATTAATATCGTACACCGTCAATAGAAACAAATCTCTGTGGCATTGTTGCCGACTCATCACCCAGAGAGAGCCAACCGGCCACCCACCACCCTCACGGGTTGCACAAACAATAGAATGAATGTTGCATGGCTGAATGGATGGATGGTTGGTTGGTCGGTTGGTTAGTCGTTCAAAGAGCTCATTATTGTATTGCCACAGCACTTGTCGTCTCATTATTTGCTCTTACACTGTTTATCGTGTGCTCATCCTTTTTCGTCCTTGATTGCATATTCCCTATTAAATGCTTGTTTGCTTTCCTTGCAACCCATCCATGCATCCTGCCAGCCAGTCAGCCAGCCAGATATTGTTATAGGTAAATGAATTTATTTAGTGTTGAAGTGTTTGACTAATCCGTTAAATAATTCTTTAAATACACATGTCAATAATACAATTATGAACTAAGCTGTCATTATAAACGAAACTACCACCAGCACCATCCACCCGCCATCCATTCCGCGTGGCTGGTGCAAAGCCCTCTATTGCGCGTATTTGCAACAGAAACAATGACACCCTTTGACAGCGGGGCAACCGAAACACACACACACACCCTTGCCCTTACATTTTGCACACTCCAACCGCCCCCGCTGTTGTTGTTATTAATGTTATTACTCGTAATACCATTATAGCCGGTTTTACGGCAATAACGCAGCCTTTTGTTTTACTTTATGTCAATTTTTCAAAAATTGGGTTTTCGACTTTTGTTCATTCGCGACTTGTTTGCTTTTAATTTCCATGCAAAAGCTATCTGAATGCAAAAAGGGGTGGTTGGGTGAACGGACGAGGTTTGTGTTGTATCTGTCTGCGGGCGCGAAGGGGAATGTGTGTTTGTGTCAAATTCGATGTCTAAGTTTACAACATCATTAATGCTACCTTCTCTCTCTCTCTCTGTCACTTCACCAGTTACTCAATCTATAATTTTGTGGACGGGAAGTGTAAACCATTTTCCATCTGTGCCACAACGACAACAGGGTGCATTTCTGCCAATGGATGAGTGAGTGCATGATTCAATCTTCGAACGAGGAGGAAACTACCATGAATGTTGACACCATCAAGCCCATGAAGTTATGTTCGCATGAAAATAATTTTGGGAAATATGAAACGAAGTTCAATGACACTTTCAGAAGTTAGGAGCATTTCCGAAATTCTTCGGAAAAAAAATCTTACAGGAGTAAAGATTGAAAAGGCTCCGTGAAATAGCCTATCTATATTTATATGTTATTACATATACATTAAAGAGAATGTTTCCACAAAATTGTCTTACTCTAGGATATTTATAATGATTCTGTCACACAACTCGACATACTGAGTTCAATGGATTTCCAAGAAGGCCTTTGAAGGAGAGAGACCCAACAATTATTTTAGATACTTTCGTTGCGACAAATTACAGCAAAAAATGTGGCTTGCATAAACACTCCTCCCCAGTATGAGGGTATATTAAGACTTACATGTGTAACGCTTTTATATAACTTATTTGAAATTCAATAAAATATACTTATTTTTGAAAGAAATCTTCGGCAATTAGGCCATGTCCGTCTGTCTTTCATAAACTGGCAGGTCAAGTCAAGGTTGCAAATTGGTACCATGGGTTATTTTTTTGATATAGCCTCCATATAAGGGCCGCATCTGATTTTTACGGAGTTATAACACTATGTCATTTTTTTTTTTTATTGCAATTCTGATCGATATGATTCCACATTTCCACGGTACCGACCGATATTCGGTATTTTTAAGATTTCTCAATCATTAAATTGATTGAATTGAATGGAGATTCAAAGAATAAATAGACCTTGGATTGTTCAAATATTGATTTTGAGTTTTCTCATCGGGGATGGCAGTATAATTCGTTCCGACCCAACCTAAACCTATTGCAGCTTATTTTGCTTAGCGATTAACAAATACAAAAACCTGGTCCTATTTCTAAATCACCATGGCCGCTATCTACGTTCAACTGCTGATGAGGCTCAACATTTCCCATGAATGCAATCACAACAAAACAAACCATTTTCTGCGTCATCAGCATTATTTTCCAAACGTCAAGTGCAACAATCACACACCCACACACCTCTATCCACCTCCCTGGCTACCTCAACATGAGGATATGCGTTTTGAGTACCCGAGATTTTCATTTGGTTGTCACTTCAACGCAGCTGAAATAATGTGGCTACAAAGTATGTAACTACTTTGTTCGCTATAATTGCACAACTGGCGCGTTCCCACCCCCCAAAAAATGGGGAAAACGGAAACAGTGGCAGGATATTTACTTATTAATGGCTGCTTTGTATAGCCGAATTGCTGTTCACGTTGGATGCGGGCGTTTTCTATATCCATCATCCACAACGCAAATAGATACACTAAGATACACTTTTGCCAGCTCGCATGTGCTACGGCGGAAACTCATTATGACGCCCCTTGCCCCCCTTCGCAAACGCATGCGAGCGGGTGTTACTTCTTTTGGCATGTTTGTCGACAAGTCGCTGAACTGTTGCTGACAATGACAAAATCATAATTAAAAACAAATTTTGACAACTCAATAACAGTCATAATGGGGGGCCAAGCCAGTCAACCACCGGCATCTGTGTCACTACTGCACACTGTTGCTGTTGCTATGAATGTGTATGTGTGTGTATGTGTATGCGTGTGTGTATGCACAACTCATAAAAATCTCTCGCTTTCTATCCAGATGATGGATTATAAACCGTCCAAAACAGAATGTTGTGATTTAATATGAAATTTACAAAGAATTACTGAGAGTTATCATTTTGAGCCAAGGCAAATATAAAAACGCACCAACAGCCTTATGGTAAGGGGACTACGGTAGACTACTGCTGCCATGCCACCCGCCACAAATTCATAAACCAAAAATAAAAATTCTGTAGCCAAAAATATAACAACAAAAGTAAACTGGAAAAAATACGAAATAGCTCTTGGCCCAATTTCGTTGCACTGGACTGGAGAGCACTGGCTTTTTGCAACATTTGCCGTTTTGCGAGAAGCATGTCCATAGAGCAATGTTGCAATATCATCAAGCCGAATGCCACTCAACTGCCACACTTATCATTCACTAGACAAAAGACAACGTGCCCTATCCGCCATTGATGTTGTCAGAATAAAAGCAGGCGAAAAATTGGGCAACTGCAACAAGGAGGAGGGTACTCTTTCCATAAAAATAAATTTCATCATAATCAATATTAAAGTCTAATATTGTGTTCAGCCAAAAATTGGGGCACTATGCTAAAGTATGCATTATGAATGAAGCATGAACGAAAGAAAAAAAGAGAGGCTAAAACAAGCAAATGTTTTAAATACACATTCCTCCTGCTGCAGTACAGAGTAGAGAGTGGCAAGTGTGCTGTTGCAGTGAATTGAAAGAGTCTAGATGACGAACTCTTGGACAGTGTTTCGAGGAAGTTTGGAAATGAAGTGGATTTGAGGTTTCTGTCACAACGCAGAAATTCTACTTCAATGTCGATTGTAGTATAGGCATCCGTAAATGTGCTAAGCAAAAATTTGCTTTATAAAAACCACACATGCCTCTCGCATATAAGGACAAATTTAAAAAAAAAACTCACACACATAATTAATAGTTCAAATTTTAATTCACTTCAGCTTTAAAGTTTAGTATATTTTTAACTTACATTTTTTTTTGAAATTTGACCCTTTGTCTAGGAGGTACCAGAAAGAGTGGACCGATTTATCTCATCTTCACACTAGGTGCAATATGAGCAGAAATATTAGGAAGTGACATGTTTTGATAAAAATATTTATTTAAAACTGTTGGTGTTTTTGAAAACTCCTGGAAGAAGTGGATCAATATTTTTTTCCATTTTCTACTAATCTCACGTTTTTCAATATTATGCTTCCATATTGGGAATGCGGAAATGCCAGAAGGAGTGCTTCTATATGCTCCATCTTTACATTTTATCTATTTTTCGTAAAATTATTGTAAAGCACAAAAATTGTAAAAAAAAAAACAATTTTTGCACCCGACCTAAAATATGTACGAGATTCAATTAATTAGGATGCTCTCTTCGATTTATATAAGATACTTTTTAATAAGGTTGGTTAGGAACCAAAATGGGTGTTCCATTACGCCGCATCGTTGCAATATATCTTACGTCGATAGAAATATGGAAATGTCCTCAGTTTCAAGAACATCTGGGTATAATGTAGCAATTTCTGAGAGTTAGAACAATTATTTTCAGGTCAATTATTTCCAGTTAGGGGATTTATATTTTTCTTCCGATTTGTTGTAAGATTGAAAAAAATAGTACAATTAGCAAAGTTTCTATCGAAACTAGCCGAGCGGGCAGGCTAGATCAGCTATATAGGCTATGTAACGGATTTCCCACAAAGAAACATGAGGTCGGGAACTATTATATGCAACAATAAACCACATTTGGTCCGGTGAGCCCCGCCAACGTCATCGGGTATATGCAAAACCTAAAAACCCCTTTCCTCATGAATATTGTCATTTTTTGTTGCACCATAGCACACTATGAGTGTCTATGCCGCGTCATAACTTCAATGGCTAGCAAGTTCTGAAAAAAGAAGTGTTTAGAAATGAAACAGGATGTACTGCAAAATTCGCCCGAGGTCAGGCAGAAAGTGTGAATGGAGCTCAGCAATGATGATGATGGAGATGTTGATGAGCTGATGGCGGCAGCTAAAGTAGTACGAGGAGAAATTCCATGGTGTTGATGCTGGCTGACTGGCGCTACCAGTGATGAGTCCGTTGATGAGACAAAGAGTTCATGTCAGTTATAAAAACTAAATTCAACCACACAAAAGACTGTTTTACAGTTTGTACTGCCTTTGTTGTTGTTCAAAGCACAGTCATTGCTGTCCTTTTTTGCCGCTGCTGCTGTTGCTGCTACAAATACTTGTTAACAACGATGCCTCTCGGAGTCAAGTCTTTTGTAGTTGGATTGGAAAACTGTTTTAAAAGTTAAATGCCGTCTAATGAATGGTAAATGAAAACGGCTTTGTTGCCAATCTGATGGAGATGATGCTGATGGGTGCTGCAGTTCCATTGATGGTGGTCATAGAGAGAGGGAGATGTATGGATGCAGATTTGAATGAGGCCCATACAACCAATGTTCTAGTCGCTCGTTTATTAATAAACTGCCGACCACCAGTCATTCGAGTAAAATTTGCTGCTAACAATGTTTGATTAGTGTGGCAAGCACACCATACCGCTTAGCCAAATATTATCTTTTTCCCATTTTCCCATTTCATAAAATTCCAATTCGTGCTGTTCTTTATGTCTTTTTTTCTTGAAGTTCTTGTGCATATTTATCATTTATTTATAGACAAGATCTACTTTCAAAGGCACCGCTGGTAAAAAGTGGCAAGAATGTGAGTGTGAGCGTGCCATCGCCGTGAAATATGATATGTTTTCGGGGTGGGAGAGGGGAGTGGCAGAAGATAAAGTTTTAAATCAAGTTGTAAGATCCATTGGTTTTTTATAATCTACCGCTGCTCGCTGCAACACTTCCGTTTCCGTTGATGCATTGCGTTCGAAAGTCCATCTTTTTCCAGGTCCAAGAGGAGAAGCAGTGCCGAGCAAAGATAGCAAGGAAACTTTGTTGCTCCAACAGTTGTGTGTCCTGGTGGCAAAACACTTTGGTGTTTATCGTTATCGTTCTTGATTTATCCTGTAGCTGTCATCGTTGCATCGTTAGCTACATTATAAACGGCCAACTGCAGTGCAAAGCACGAAGGCAACAGCAGAAAAACGTTAACAATCTCAAACGAGCGCTTCTTGTTGTTATTACTGCTGGTGTATAAATATTTCCACTGGTTTTTGTGTTTTCCATCTTCCAGCTTGTTTTTCGAGGGTTCGGGGGGGAATTGTTGATGTGATAGCAAAAAGGTGGCTTCGGCTGCGGTGGTGGTGGCGGTTCCTGATAAAGATGCAAATTTCTATTGGCAAGAGGCAAAGCTGCACAGCGGCACATCAGTATACCACCAAAGCACAACAACTTCCACCTTTATTCGGTGACGGTGGGGGCAAGGACTTTGTCAGCATTCCCTCTTCCAACAAGCAAACTGTATCGGTGTGCAGAAAAACTTTTTCATTGCTAAACTTTAGCGATTCTTGCATTTTGTTTGGCTCTGTGGACTACTAGTTTCGGTGAACAAGAATAGCAAGCCAAGGCAGCTACTGTTTGTGCAGAACAGGTATTTTGCATTTTCTCAAGGATATGGGACCAAAGCAACAGTCGAAGGGGGCCAGCCGCCAGTGCAATGGGGAAACCACTGCAACCGAAGAAGCAGCAACAAAGTTTAATGTTTGATTTATCTGCGGCAGCAATAAAATTTCTACCCATATGCATTATAAAGACCACAACAACGACAACGCCAACAGCAACAAATAGACAAAAGTTAATACGAGTAGTGTGCAAAACATGATTTGCAACATAAATAAATTGTTGTAAGTTCTTTGGAAAACAGCTGGAAGATATTCAAATTTTTCAACACTGCATAAAACGGAACGCAGAAAGAAAACATATTTCATGTCCACAAGTTGTAACCACCGCGAGGAAGATGTTATTGTAAATTATGACAGGACCAAACATCAGAAAATCACTAAGAACTGACCGCATAATGGTGGGAATAAATCAATGTCCAAAATTTATTCTTTACGACTCTTAGGGAAGAGAGTTTAAAATTGAGAACTGCCAGAGAGCGGAATCATAAAAATGGATGCGTTTTATTTGGAGACGTCAAGGCCCAATAATCAACAAAGATTTACTCCATCAACTTCAGTAAAGTTTTCCCAAATTAGTAAATATGCTATTTTGTTTAACACTTACAAATATTTAAAGATAACCCTGCCAGTAAACTTGGCAGTAAATTTGTTTAATCTGTTTAAATTTGTAAATCTGTTGTAAATTTGTTTAATCGATGTTTAATCTGATCCACATTATTTTAAGTCATATAAATTTTGTCTATATCAGTCTTTGACGAAAGCAGAGTCCATTGTTAGTCCTGTCATCTGAATATTCCAATATCGTCTTCAAAGTCATCAATCGTTCCCAAGACCCACACAGTTTGTGTCTTCAAACATCATCAGTGACACAACCAACAACGACAATTAAGTCTATTACACAAGTCGAGTCTTTATCGCTTAAATTAGAATCTGATGTGGCATGTTGCACAAGTATCTACCGGAAACACCTATATGCTTCCTTCATGACTTGTGCACCACCGCCACCAGCGCTCCTACTACTGCACGCCGACACCTAATAACGATAAAGGTGTCGGAATTGCTGTTAGCTTCTAACGAATCATTCATTTGAATTGCCGTGAGATGACTTAATTGACATTACAAAGGTATTTTCTGCCGCAGTGCTCCTGCCGTCTCCAACTAAAATCACGATTTGCACGAAAAAGCATGCACACCAGCCGACAGACAAGGAGAACAATTGGAACTATTTGCATTCATTGGGATTTTTTGCCATGTTTTCCTGGAATTCTACGAATTTGAAGAATAGAAAGCAGCAGATAGATAGGCATCTCACGGCATTCACTTGAGTTTCTGTCAATTGTTGCAAAAAAAGCACCAAAGGAAAGGAAAGGAAAGGAAGAAAACGCTGCCACTACTTCTGTTGCTGGGGCTGTTGTTGGTGTTGCTGCCACTGTTCATTCGGAAGTATTGACAAGCAGTCTTTCACACTATTACAACGATATTAGAGGGGAATTGTTTTTGCTGCGCTCAATGGTTGGCTGACTCGATGCCTGGTTAGTCGTCGGCACTTTTTTGCTCCCCAGTTGTTACAGCTTTTGTCAGTAATGACGACAAGTGAATTCAAAATGATTTATTCGAGTGGAAAATGAGATACAAATAGCTGACAACTTGATGGAAATTTATTGTTCCATTCCTGGCTACGTCCTTTATCCCTCGACGTTGTCTAATGTTCTCCTTTCTCTCTCGCTCTGCCTCTTTTCAACTGGCAATCTTTCCCGCCTGCCACTTTTGCTACACCGTTTCCATGGCCCCCGTCTCGGTCTCGGTCTCGGTCTCAGTCTCTGTCCCGGACGTTGCCATTGTCATTTCATATCCCTCAATGTGATGTTGAGTAATGCTGCATCTTGATACTATTAGCTTAACGCTTAAGTATTTGCGCGTATTTTGCAAATTATTCATGATTGAAAGGCTTTTTGGCGCATCAGCGTCATTATCATGTTAACGCTTAGCTCACAAAGTCAAAGGCAAATCAGCCAATGTCTGCTACTCGCACAAACACACACACACACTAATACCTTGTCAAATTAGTACAAACAGAGACGGTTAAACATCTTTGAGTGGGGAAAGCAAAAACTTAGGCAGTCAGTTTCATTCGAATCGATGGCTACGCGAGACGAATGGGTGGCACTATTATTTAATCACTCCTCAATCGGATTGCAAACAATCAGATTCATTATTGGTTTTGCTGTTCCCGGCAAATCCCTACAATTGCGTCGGGCGTTTTTAATTTAGTTACTATTGACTGTTGTCCTTGATTCCTGCAATCGTGTAGTTCGATGACATCACCCCCTCTGCTCTGCCTTGGCATTCCCCCGCAAATAGTTGAACTCACACTGAGCTCCAAACTTTAATTTGGTATAAATCAATTAAAATGATTTATGACTGCAACATGACAACGCCTACTCAGCTAGCTACTCCGTTTCACATGCACCCCCACCTTCCTTCTGACTTTGCATCTTGGTGTCCTCTGGGAGGCTGGCTAAGCCAGTCTTTCGTTGTGGCATATGACTGCACACCAAAAAGTCAATTGTGTACTAATGAATATACATCGAAGTATCTAAGAGCTAGAAGCAAAACTCAATATGTGTATATTTGAGAAGAAAAATACACTGGGGGAAATTTGATGAGATCTGAGAAAATGTGGGTAGTCGATTTTAAGCAGGTCATCTAGATTCTGTGCTACTATGTTAACAAAAAATCATAGAAGAAGTAATCTAGCTGAAGTTATAAGTAATAATTTATCAGAAGGACTGAGCCCATCTACGATATTGGCTTGAGAATAAATTTTATCCATTTTTCGACCCTCCACTTAGCCTTCTTTTCTCAAAGTGTATTCCTGTGACGATGTATGTATGCGCGTGTATTTATGCGTGCATTGTCAATAGACCTACAGTTAGAATGATATATGAAGGATGTGTACAAAGTCAATGGCATTCGCATCATCATATTTACAAATAAATAAATGGAAATGAAATGGAAACAGAAATAGGAATAGAATGCTATTGTTCTTCATTGATACTTCAAGTCTCAATAACCACAATGTATCTTCCTTGCCACAGTGATGTGTTGGTGTGTGTGGGTATATTTGACTCCAATCTGCAGGATTAGAATCAATAAATACACTCTGCTGATGTATAATGCAGTGCCATATTTTTTAGTTTCGTTGTGAGGATTTGTAGTTGTGGCAGGATATCCTGCAGTGCATCCCCCTGGGGCTAGATGCTACATGGTGTTCTATTAGAGCATTCAATGCATACAGCCATCACGGAACCCAACTCCCACACCCACACCCACACACTCACATTCAATTTGATTTAGTGGTGAATGCTCTAAATGCCGTTTACATTGGGACTGGGGGTGACTGACTGCAAAGGTTTAGATGCCGGTTCTAATGCTGCTACTCGTCATTTTTTGTTGTTGTTGTTATGGTTGTTGCTGCTGCCGTTGCCAGCAGTGAGAGCAAGTAAATCAACAATTAATCAATACCAAAGTCGAGTGCTCCCATTTCGTTCATAACTAATCAGCCAGAGCAAGGGTAACAATGAACTTTTTTGTGACTCAAAACAGTTCTGCAATGGATATTTATGATTTTGCATTACCACCAACCAGTCGGCCATTAAACTATATCAGAATCGCCATCGATGATATTAGATGCCACCACAATTCACAATGAGAATGGCTTCTAATTTTCCAGGCTGCATATGCGAAAAAAGATTTCAGCCACAATCATATATCCTGCTTGATGGCTCTTAACAAAAGGAAGCCTTATTTCGTTTGAATTGTTCCCAGGGACAGTGGTTTCGGTGTTTCTCTTGAAAAATGTCAATTTTCTACAAAAATGTAAAAAAGAGAGAAAAAAACGGAAACACTCAAATTGCTTGAGAGCTTCTATTGGTATTTACTCAAATAATTTACTATTGCGAAAAGACTCCTCTTCGTTATAACCGTATGCTTATGAGATTATAAGACCCCCTTAACATTTCTAAATTTTACAGAATTCCAATATAGAATCCGAGAAATTATTTGATAAGTGTTACTTTTGATCACCCCATATTCGATATGTTCTTTTTGTTTGTGTCGATTTCAGTGGAAATTGTAGACAAATCCAGATTTGTTGTCTCGATATTAATATAGTACCAGGGTTCCATTCATTTTCTTGACTCCTACACCACAGTGCGGGAAATCCTCGGGAAAAGTTGCATTTTTCTTGATTAGGATTCTTAATACACATAATCCCACATTGAGTTTTCATTAAAAGACTTTAACAACAATGGGTGGGTGGTTGCTACACTCAAACCCCCATGTCAAAATATAGTGCAACTTCGTCGTAGTTTATTCTTCAAATGAATTCCAATTTATGGGGGAGGATAATATTTTTTTTTTTCGACTTTCATTTGAAAAGAAAACAAAAATACAAAACTTTGAAAGAAAAAGTTCGGGGGATGATTTTCCCAGTTGATACTGCCACATCCACTCCTCCTCCTCCTCCTCCTCTTCACCGTGTGGATATGTTATACATGTGTTCAAATTTGTAATAATAAATAATTTATCAGTTTTCGTTTGCGGGGAGGACACACACTCGGGGGATAGCCAAATATACTCTGTTGACTAATTTTTATTTATATAAAACAAATTTTTATGACACATTTCTATTAGTTATGGCATTGACTTTGCCGTTTCCAATTTTTGGTTGTTTTGTTCGATGCTATGGCATGGCCGCTCTATTAAACCGGCCATGGAGATGATGAAAAATTGAGGGTGTTTAATAATAAATGACATTTGCAGTGGAATAAAAACCAAACAGAAAAGCACAAAATATATTTCAATAAAACACACCTCCGAAAAATAAAACCAAACATAAAATAGTCAGAGAGGAAAACTAATAAAATTAAGCTATTTGTTCTAAAACAGTTTGCCAGGAGTTCATAAATATTTAAATCGGTTTCAAATAAAGTTTTCAGTAAAAAAATAACATTTTAGTGAAATTAAGTGATGAGCAACAGCAGTCAATTTTGGCCACTCTATCTCGAGGTACTGCGAAAAGTTTAAGATGGCACAAACTAAGCCAGAAAAAATTAGCCAATATCCCATGATTTTATTGTCCCAACAACAAAACAAACCTGTCCAGACATGGAAAAAACGTCGTTGCACAAAATTGTGTGTAGCTCAGCAGAGATTTTTTTCATGGCAAGCAAGTTGGCTGAAAATTGTCGATGATCCTTTTTCCAAATGAAAAACCGTTTTGTATCCAAATCAAAGAGCGTTCAAATTTTGAAAAAATAAAAGAAAAAACATGTTTTCCTTTTAACAATATTAAATTTTTGTTCTTTGCTGTGCGTTACTTGCTGAAATAGTTTCTGAGCCCGCCAGCATCGGCATGGAGTTTTGTTTGTTTCTGTGACTAATACACTAACCAGAGTATCCTTTGTTATTTGGCTGTCATGTCAGCGAGTGCTGAAAAGTCCTAGACTCTTGTGAATGACGAGAAATAGCAACAAATATGGCCAAGAGCAAAAAGTTTTTGAATTTACTTAGCAACGCCGTCATTTGTATTGTCATCATATGCAATGTCCACACATGTCATGGATCAGAAAATTATCGAAAACTCTCTACAAATAACCAGGAAAAAGGGGATGGCCTTTTAATACCCTTCAACTTGTGAAAATTTAAACGATGCCTAAATTGGTCCATAAAAGTTGAAACTAGCGTTACTGGACCGATGTGTAAATATCTATAATTACTGTATTTTTGGCAAATCAATAGAAAAAAGTTGGATCGCCTATTTGTAATGTAAGATGTGACTGGAACCCTTGACATGTTAAAAATTTGGAGGTACGATGTGTGAGGCCAGTCGAAAAATATTTAAAAAAAATATTTTCTATCTATAAAGGTTCCAAAATATCACATTGGTCAAAAAATTTCACCAGAAAAATATAAAATATAAAGATTTGAAACAATATTCAAAAATGTTCGTACGTCGAATTAACAAATAGGTTATTTCGTTGTAAATTTGAGCTAAAACCTTCGAAATACAGAATAACCAGGGTACCACACTTTAGTTACTACAAGGAAGAAATTCAACAGGAATGTTCATAATATATTCTCTGGGAATCGAAAACGCCAAATTAAAATACCTTCTTTTCTTGAAAATGGGTACAACCGTCGTCGGACAACGCTTAATATTAGACCTTTATTGATGATGAAAGATGACAAAATACTTGAGTATCTTGCTGCTGAATTAGAACGAATTTCAAAGAGAATGATAAACGTAATATAACTCATATTAAATTTCAGAAAGCTTATCAATAAAAGTTTTGAAAGTTTCAGTCTGGTTTTCGGCGGATATATATTTTCAGCATTTTACCACTTGTTTATGTAGGGTATACATATTTAGGAGATGTACTAAAACATTGGACCGGTATAATCCATTTTCAACTATCTCCAATTTGGACTAAAATATTGGGATGTGAATATTTTGAATGCAATCGGACATTAATTTTCCACTTTGAAGGAGATATCATTGTTAGGCTAGGCACAGGAGAGAGGCGATCAATATTGCATCTTTTCGATCCTGGCCTATGCCTATTCTAATTATAACGATGTGCCAAGTTTGAACTAAATGGGTTTTTTTTGCAATTATCGATACCCGGTCAAGCTTGGATCGAATCGGATTCTCCCTTCGATAGTTATCGTGCGCACAGACAGGCGGACATTGGTAGATCTACTCCAAAAAGACCTTGGGTCTAAAACTGTTATTTCAATTAGGGTCATGGGTAAAAAGCAGAGGCTATACTCTCGACTTAAAGCTCGACCGAGGCAATCTAATATTCCAGAAAAGAATTCTTAAAAGAAACAATGCCGAAATTCAATTAAGCTTCTTAAAAAAAAGAAATGGATCTGTCTCTACTGCACCTTGGCTGGCGGAAAGGCACACAAGTTGTGTCAAACTGCGAGATTATAGATTATAAAAAAGATCATGTCGAAAAGTTGCAAATGGTATGACAAAATGAATATTCCTTCCATATTAGCGAGCAGGGCACATTCATTACATAGAAGCGCTTCCGTTTACACTGTCCAGGAAACATAACAGACATGTCTGTATTTCTTTGTCTAATATAGTAGAGTTTTTCGCTGGGTCAACAATGCCCCTAACATAATACAACAGAATTTGGAGAAGTAAACAATAATGCACCGAACACCCCTACCATATATTTACGCCATCTCCCACTACTAACCGCTAAATGTGAGGCTAGATCCCTGTATGTGAGCAGCACATGCCGCAATTTCTCATTCTTCGGCGTATTTAAATGTACAGCCAATGATTGACCGACACTTACTAATCAGCTTAAATAATTGCGTTTTACGTAATGTCTACTTGATTATCGTTAATTAATGTTATTAACACGCATACTCATCCATTAACCATATTGTGTTGTAGCCAACTTAACATGCACACACTCAGACAAACACACACACACACGTGCACTCGCACATACCCATCGTACACCAAATTCGAGAGTATTTTAAGGATATGTTAAACATGAGGGATGTATTAGGGATCTTATATCATAATTTACAAAGCGCGAAGAAGAAGAGGAGAACAAACAGCGGGTATCTAGGTAATGCATGTAACATTGAGACAATACTCGGTAGCTGGCTGGGGGCGGCGACACACAAATGCATTTAATTGTCCAATATGTTAATTGCATCTTGTTGTCAGTCATGAATGCGAATTAGGGGAGGTTGTGAATGTGCTTTTGCAAGAAATTGCTGCAAATAAGGACTGTTACTGTTCATTGTTATTTGGAACAATAATAATTTGCGGGCAATTTTTTTGTGACTTTATACTGCATTAATGATATACTCGCCACAATAACTCCTTGGTCATATTCACTCCTGGAGAATTTTCTTGAAATTTGATTGCCACAATAGAATATCCCAGGCGACTATCACTAAATAGACATGTGTTTTTGTTAATCCATATGTATGCTTAAACAAGAGTTTATTCTTGTTTTCAAAATATCCTCTGTTCCAAGAATCTTCTATTTTTGCAATTTTTTTTTTTTTTCGTTATCATAAATGGAAAATTGGTTATCACAGTAAAAACTTTTCCATTCTTGCATTTCTGGAACAGACCGATACTCGTAGTTGGTTGAACTTTCAATAAATGCTAGTGCATACGTTTCTATTGTCATTTTGCCTTCTGATAAACAGTCTTTATTTTATGCCATAACCGCCCCCTACCCACCACCTATCCACCTATCTTTGCAAATTGAGTGTAAATTAGAAAATCTATTGTTTGTGTATTATCAGAATGTAGAATGTATGTACATATTTACCTCGGTATATATACGTTCATGCTTGTGTACTCATGTTTGGCCAGTCATGTTAATGAAGACACAATCATACATAAATTATGATATTGCACTCCGACTAATTACAACAAATATTAATTTATTATCGGCAACTCCTACTTAATATGATTAATGCAAGTCATAAACAGGCGGCAGTTGCAATCCGGCTAAATCCCATTCCTGGCATCGATAATAAAATAAAACCAACTGCAACGAAGGAAAAAACACAAAAGAATGTCCTTGCTAATCCCCTAGAGTTTATTTAGAGTTGTTATCATTTTTCAGAGGCGTTTTCTAACGACAGCTGTGTGTGATTTCGGTTCCCATGCCCATGGATTTAAATCTGAACGATTGACGAACGGTAGCCATTAGTTGACAGGACGTTATGTGTCAGGGGACTCACTGAAGTAGCCCCGAACAGCATCTACCTGCCTGTCAAAGTTGGGTGGCTTTACAGCAATTGCACTTTCACTAAAGTCAATTTGTTGAGTAAAGTAACCGCCTTGTTCTACAGGGATTGTACTAAGTACCTCTACAACATTTGGTTGTCGGACAAACAGCCAGGGCAGACGAACAAACGGACCAACGAACAAGCTGGACGAAAAAAAAACAGATTTGTACGGACGTAATTGTTATTTTAATTTAATTTGTTAAATATTTTCATTTGAAACCCTCTTGTTGTAAACAATACGGCAAGAGACATGGCCACTCTCACATGTGCGGAAAAAGGTGAAATGCAGGCGAACGGACACACAATGGAGCCAGTGGCAGGAGAGTCGAGTGCTTAGTGCAAGTATGGACAGAGTTTTAGTAATGCTTGTCAATAAAGTAATCCTCTTAAATTTTTGTTTTTATAATTTTTGCAACAGGAGTTTTTGAAAGGTGTGCGTGTGAATGTGAGCGTTGTCGTATGGGTGAGTGAGTCTGACAAAGTAGACTTCTTTTAATAGAGCCAACATAACTGCTATAGAATGCAGTACCCAATCTGTCTGTCAGTTATTCTGTGAATCAGTTTGGACAGGTTGTTGGTAGATGTCCTCTCGACCAATGGCTGAATATGCATTTACATACACATTCATCTGCAAGAGCATAGGGTGAACCAACAATAACTTCACATTAAGGTTCTGGTGGCAAATTAATGAAGTGTAGGTTTGGTATTATAATAATTTCTCGCCACAGCTGCAGGTTTTGCCCTATAATTTCAACCTAACATACTGAACTGCTCAGGTCTAGGAGAATTGCACATTTTTTTTTGCAAAAATGAAATTCTCAGAGTATTCCATTCACATGCAGGTTGTTGTTTCTTTTAAAAATGTGAGCTCATCCCGGATACCTAAGTTAAGTTTTTAAATGAAATAGTAGGATGAAGGAAAGTAAGGAAGAGTTGCATGCCATGCCATAATAGTCTCTAACTAGTTTAATTGAGTTGGGAACGTCAGGAAACATCGTTTTGCAGATATAAATGTTTTTAAATGTTTGAAACCAGCTTCACTACTGACATGTATGGTCAGGGTCCTTCTGCGATTGCCTTTCTAATGGCATTTCGACCTAAAAATTCTGTATTTGTCATTAGGTTTATATCAGCTGATCATGTGGGATTAGAGCAGGAGAAGCCTGTATAAGTGCATTTATCCCTTTTGGAACTTAACTAACACTTACAAAGTCGACATGGGTTAACATCTCATCGTTAATTTCATCATATCAGATGATGATTTAACACCTCTGACTTTCGTAGCCTCAGTGGTCTATGGGTTCTTAACTCAGAATCAAATACAAATATTAAGTTTTATGTACCTGCTTCAGAACTTAGAATATATTATATTATTAAATGTTCGGTGTTTATTTTTTGGCTAACCCTGTAGCATGTGACATTCATGCGGTGCTGCACTGCCATAAGTCTATAACTTGTCTGTCCTTTGTAGTTATTTTTTGCTGTTGTTGTTGTATTTCTGGACAAATTCAAAATCGGATTTTCGTTTCATAAAAATGTGTCTTTCAACAAAAATTCATCCGGGCATCATGTGCATTCATATGTATAAATGACATTACACACACACACACAACCATGGCTTCTTGCAAAACCCCTAATGAATGACTGGCACACTTATTGCTGCTGGAAATTAGAAAAAAATGCAGAATACCTCTATTTCTGATTTAAAAAGAAAATATTAATGGACACAACAGAACAACAACATCCATCTGGAAAATGGTAAAAATAAGTAGAGTGTTTTTTGTATTCCTATTTGCACACACACACACACACACATACGCACAATCCGACCATTCAAAACGAAAAATTAATTAAAATCATAATGGAGTCATTTATACGGCCATAATTCTTTTGCTCCAGCTCCGGCTCAAATGAAATCGAAACCCGAAAAGGGTCAAAGTCACTTGTACACATTTTACAATCATTATTTATTATTTATGGAGCGTTTTAAATGGACACTGTCTCCATTCAACACCCCACCCCCTCTCCCTCTTCAACACTCTTTGCGATGCGACTTAAATCAAAACATGTTTTTCGAATAGATTTTAAGACCGTAAAATTAAACCCAAATGTCTATCCAATAACGCGAACTTCCACTCGTATCACTCCCTTCCCCCTCTCCTTTCTCAATTACGAGATGAAAGGGTATCTCTTTCATCTCGACTCAGTTGAAAAGACATATGTGGGATACTGGATCTTATTGAAGAAAGGGGAAGGGCCAAAGGCCATCCATCTAAAGATGGGTATGGGCAATTGTGAAATTGTTTGTTTCAACCAACTGTGCAGAGAGAGAGAGAGAGAGGGAGCCTTACGAGTGGGTATTTGCTCTAACCTTTAATAGCTGGAAATGTACATAAATGCAATATGGCATCATCAGACAACATTTCCAGATTCGCACAAAGGACACTAGTCGCCCGTTCACTGCTCCAGCATCTCGCATGTGTGCTTAAGCAAACGGTAAGGCGAGCGAGCGAATGGATGAGTGTGCATGTGTTTAAATTGACTTAATGACTAAACAGTTTAGCTTGGGCACATGACAAACGGGTAACGGGAAGTAAAATATCCTGGGGGCTATGACACTGCCGTCCAAAAAGAAATTCAACAAAATCAACTTACATACTTGTTGTTCATTTACAAAGGCATTATCAAGGCCCTTTTTGTGACGCACAAAAAATCCATGGTATGTGAGCACATAAGCAAATTCGCCATCCCCGCCACCCTCTCTCAACTGTTTGCCACCCTTTGGGCCAGGCCAAACACTCGTGCAATACTAGGACCGACTTTGTGTCGACTTACCAACGGCATGAGAGTGAATTGAATTTTCTTTTGTCGACTGGCAGTGCTTTGGCCAACACGAATCTTTTTAGAAAACGAAAGGATTCTCCGGGTGTATACAGTCCATAAAAGCAGCTTATGCTGTTTATAAATTACTAATACAATTGCGTAGACATTAGGGGGTATTGCGAAGAGAGTTTCAAGAAGAAGGAGCTAGATGAATCAAAATATTACAAATTATAGGGTATGCGACATACCACTTCTTGGCTCTCTGAAGTGGTGTAAAAATTGGATTTTCATTCCCTTCTCTTAACGAAGGTTAGGAGAACAAATCTCCTCTCACTTGTGGTGACATCTTTGAATTCCATTATTATAATTTCACCAATATTGTCACATCACCCCATTATCTGGCAGCTTTAAACTTTCCCTTTTATGTCGACATTCCCACCCATACTTATTAGTTGTGAAATCGTTTTAAACAATTTACGCAAACATTTGCGTTGTCATGGTCTCGTTGGGGGCGTAGTCTGGCTGATGTTGGCGTGCAATTTAATTTCATGACAAGTGTTTGGACAGCGTGTTTGTCACAAGAGGACCGAGGACCGATTCGTTGGCGTTTCCATTGTCATCTCAGCGAGAATTCCCAGCATTCACCTCATGCTCCACAGTCTGACAGCCCCCCCCCCCCCCCCTACCCACTCGTCCCACTCAATAACTAAACCCATTTAAACTGTTTATTATGCATAACATAGTGCGGGGCAACTTTGTCACCATATGTTGTAATTTTCTTTTTGTTTCTTTAGATTTTCTTAAAATGTTTTCGTCGTTAAGAAATTCCCCAGATATGCCGGGACACCAAAAACAAAAAAAGCTTTGACGAAAATGCCAAATTTCGGCACTCCATTTTCTCTCTAATAGCTACCAAAAACAAGCAAGCTGCTAGCTGGCTGGTTGGTTGCCGAGGTTGAGGGCAAGGGCCATTGCCATAAATTAACTGATATCTAATGCCATAAAGGCCTCAGCTTAATTTCCTGTATGGCTTTTAATGTTAACATTAAATTTAGGGTAAAATTTCCATTTGCCTGTGCTGGCAATGGAAGCCACGTTCGAGGAAACGAAGAGCGAGGGAGGAGAATGGCTCATGTGAAGAGATGTTTTGCAAATTTTATTTCTAGCAGTGCCTTGTGTTTGTGACCTTGCTTTGTTAGAGTGTGCGTGTGTGTGTGTAAGTGTAAAATTGGCCGTTTGTATGTATTTAACATGAGCTGGAAGTTTATTTTGTATTGTAATTTTAACTCAACTGCCCTTAAGCTAAACCTTTCCCCCCCTCACGTCACACACACACATAGACATGAGCATAGAAAGTTACAAAGTACGAGTTGTGAAAACATATTTTCTTCTTAAAGACCATTTAGTTTTAATAATATGAAATTATGTGGTTTTTAAAATTCCTTGGGGGCAGCAATATCAGACAAAGCAAAAATTGAAATTTGATTAAGAGCCAAAGGAAGAAAGCAAACGAATTCTGCGAAAAGCCAAGTAGCTGTAGCAGCAGCAACGGCAACAGTTTATATGTTTAGATGGTTTTCTATGAAAGTTATAGAGCCCCAAAATACCAACCAGTTCCACTACTCCCTCCACCACTACCCGGCAAGGACTTGGCTTCCCAACATTGACCGAAAATTTAATCAAGCATATTGCTATTAAAATTCAACAATCGCTGTTTGTTTTTGCTCTTGTTCGTTTTGTTTCAGTTGTTGTTTTCGTCTGCACATCCTAACAATAAACTAATGAAAGCAACAAACAAAAGAAACAAAACCCCACCAACCAGCCAACGAACAAACGAACAAACGGACGGATGACTAAAAATTGTATGAAAAATTTATTAAAATACCAGACTGCCACTTTACTGCGCTCTCTACAAATGGCGTTATAAAATGTTGTTGCTGTTGCTGTTGTCGTTGTTCACTTCAAGAGCAACAGCAATAACTCCAACAACTACAACAACAATGCCAAGAACAGCTTTTAGACAGGCAATGAAAACTTGAGCACACACACACACACTCACAACCGAATCCATGTACCGAAATAAAAAATCTTGTTATTTCCGTTTTTCTGTTTTTTGGTTTTTTGTTTTTGTCTCAAAATAAAACGCAGAGAAGCTGCAAGAACATGCTGTATCTGTAGCAATACAACAAAACATCATCAGCCGGAGAAACGGCAACATTTGTCTAGCAGCATGAACAACACCATGTCATGTGGCATAGTCTAATGAAAAGCTAGTAAAATAGTAGTTATGTTCGGACGCATCGAATATGGTATACCCTTCGCCACCAGAAATGTTCGCTGGGTAGCAAAAGGGGGACGAGCCTTTAAAAATAATTATAATCTCCAAAAAAAAACATGAATTTCCGAAATATGTTCCTTTTTATAAATGGAACATATCACAATTTCTTTTGGGTCCGATATATTAGTCCGTTGGTTGTTTGATAAAATCAATTCTGGAAGTACCACTGAATAATCAATGCTATCCCACAACATGCAGAAAGCATGGTATTTGGCTAAAATTTGTTGTATAACTAAGAATTACTAAGAATTTGTTCTTTAATGAAAATTTCCTGTAGTTACAAATGAAATAATAAAACGTGTATATCACAACCTCACGAAGTAGGGCATACAATATGACAAAAATAAAAAACTGATGGGCCGAACAAAAAGAGATTTAGGAGTCTCATATTTTTGAAGCTGAAAGTTCATCTGAGGTACTACCGACCCAATGGCGACTAACTTCGCACCACAAAGAAACGGCAGAACCGTGCATACTAGAATAGTTGTAACACCATTAAACTACAGACAAAATATGGTCATAAACAAATGTTGAATGAATGAGGTAGTCAGTCAGTAACAGGGCAAGGCGCTAGAAATGTTACAAAATTTGCTGCTCCAAATTTACAACTCCACCAAAAATGGGCTGGCATCAACACCACCGTTTGTTTCATTTATTCATTCATTACCCTTTGTCCCCATTGGAAATTTACTCTAAAACACACACACACACATGCATATGCACATAGAGGGGGATGCTGGCCCCATGCAGTAGTGAAATACGAACCGTTTGGGAATTGTTTTTTGCCTCCTATACCAGACCTGCGATCTGTGTGTTTGAACTATCCAATGTTAATGTGTGGCAACATTAGGAAGTAGGATTAACTTTAAATGGGCCCTTACAGCGAAGATATTAAAAGATTAATAACAATTTATTTTCTTCCAAATGGCAGGGAAGTTCAAAATAAAACATGTTTTTCTAAAAACGAAACAGATCCCAGAGGAATCTGATTGCATTATTTGAGAATTTGTAGAAAATATTATCCTACGGGCTTACATTTATTTTTAAAACATGAAATCACCCACCACAAAGATATTTAATTCATGGATATATAACGTTGTGAGAAACCTGTAACCTTTACTATAAAAATCGACCATTTGAAGGAATCCTCTCTCGCCGACGGTTATTTCAAAGCCCTTCCATGGCAAGGCCCTCTAAATTCGCCGACCCAAACATCATTTATCTAAAGTGTTTGCCCTGTTCATGGCCAAACGACAGCGTAACCCTGCAACTCAGCAGTGCGTTCGTTTGTCGGACACACGGTCTGCCAGACTGCCACTTCAATTACATAAATTTGTCGCTTTTGTTTACTTTCTAATTTAAATACGGGCGGCTGTTACTGCATCACAAAATTTTAATAGTGTGTACTTTTCCCAAACAACACGTTTTCACTATTTTTGTCGTCGCATCCCTGCCGCTGCACCTCGGCCGGAGAAGCTTTGGAGGCTGTGAACATAAAACAGAATTCATGGTGTTGCTGTTGAATAAATGAAACTGGGAATTTCGCCATTAAAACAGCAATGCAAGTTCAAGTTCGTGGAAAGTTAAAACGTTGTTTGTCGTTGGGCGTTTAATAAAAACTCAATACTTTAGCGAAAACATTTGGTGTGAGAGTTCGGGAACACAGGGTGGGAATTGAAGTGCAAAAATTCAAAAAAAATTAAAATTATTTTTGGTGAAGAGATTAAAGATTTCAGAGGGAAAGGATATTAGCATAGTAATGGGTTTAACGGTTCCACTCCTTTCACTTCGCTTCTTCGTTTATATCGGACTCTGTCCAGACTCTATACAGTTCATGTTCAAATCTATAATGAAAACCGATACTTGGAATCACCTCTTGAGGAAGATCCAACGAACTGACCCTTTCCACAAAAGAAACAGGTCGCCCAGTTTATCCTGGTCTGGATTTAATAAACCTGTAATCAGGTCAACATAAATCTAGAAGTTATCTATCATTCCGGGTTTATTGTTCTCCAAATTAGTAACATATACCCAAATTAAATACATATATAAAGATAAGCCGACTTCAGCCTAGAATTAAATATGTAAAATTTGTTGAAGATCCATTCAGATATAAGTATAAATTCCATGTAATCTATACAGCTAAGTCCAGGTTTAAGTTTAAAATGTGTTCCCGATATTAATGATATTTTGTACGAGACAAGAAACACCCGCCGTGAAATTTTACAAAAAATTGGTTTTGATTATACATTCCTTTATACACTCTTGTGAGGTTGTGTATCGGTCCTGTCCGATTTCTATTTAAAATCGTATATCTTCCGCATTATTTGACTAATATCCTTTAAAATGATCTACCTGCTCCAATAAGAGCTTTTAGTTGATACATGTAAATGTTCGCATGGGTTACTACTCCTCTTGGTGGTAAACTTAAACAGTATGCCCCAAACTGTATAAAATATCCAATACAGTGCAATTTATATCAAAATATTTAAACCTTAGTGCGTATGTCCCTCAAAGAGAGGTGATAAGCTTCTGTTTCTGATAAACCTTCGCCGATATGTTTCGATGGACATTATCAGAACATTCCTGGTGAATTGATTCTGGCCTACTTGTTAAATTCCTGCCCTATTTTCTCACATTTACATTGAGATTATCTCACAAAACTGCCACCTCGTTACCTCCCTCCCTCCCTCCTTCCATGCTTACAACATGATCCCTTTTGGTGTGTATTTTTTTGTTTTGTTTTTGTGAAGTGTCCTTCTTTCGGTTATCTGAAAAGGGATATCTATCTAAAATTGAGTGTTTGAATGCGAATGGATAGAGACAGACTATCGCTACAACGAAAACATGAAAACAGTATCCCTTCCGGTTTTATTTTCAGTTAGCCTTAACGATGTTTTGATCTCTTGTGTGTTTTTGTTATTCCGCCAACATTAAAAGCGAAAGAGACAATGGCTGAGATGCTTATCAGATGAAAGTGTCCAGTTTTGTCATTCCACCAACAGATAACAGAGCTAAGCCAAGGGTTAATTTTTTCTGTTTTGTTTTGTTCTAACAGCAATTCGGATTTTTTCATTTATTTGAAGTTCTCTTCCTGCTTGGAAAACAGGTCATCTTGTTAACTGGTCGCTTGATGGGGTGGTGCAGTTTTGGGTTATCTGATTTCCAAAATGGTCCAGCGTTTGTTTTTGTTTTCTATAATTTACAAATTTTATGAGCTCTTTTATGAGCTCACCATCTTCGTTAGCGTCGACCATTGTCCCCTGGTTTCGCTTTTCGTTTTCTCTCACTCTTCTGCCATTTCCTTTGGTCTCGGTTTTATCCATGGGTTTTGGTTCGTTGTACCACGAGCACTCGAGCAGTGTGACAACAAACCCACCGACACCAACGACACTTGTCGTTTTCGTTTAAATTAATTTACATTTTAATGCCTTCGACGCTTTGTGCATAAACAACTAACCAGGGCGAGCGAGCAGCGAACGAGCGAACGAGAAACGCTTTCTAGATATTCCAGCGAAGCGAAAACAAATGAAACACTTTGCAATACTCCCACAAATACAGCCACATTATGCACGTACATATAACCATGAATTGGAAACGTTCGCTTTCCAGTCGTTGGTGTTTGGCTATGGTCGCGACTGGTTTGTAGGTGGTCCCGGGAAGACATGTGTATCCATAAACATTAGCATTTATTTGCTTCGTTCTACTGTCGTCTGATGGGCAACCATTTAAAAGGACCTGTCTTGTCATCGTCGGCTCCCGCCACAATTGTAATTTTTCGAAGTAGGCAAACACAGACACAGACACACTCACGCTCACAGCCAAAGAAATAACAATGAATTCCTAACGAGATCTCATCAAAAGCATTCGAGTACGAGACGCTATCAAAACTGCTGCTACGTGACTGTTGCATCGACACTTTTCGACTCCGATTTGAGTAGGCGCGAGCGTTATGGACGCCGTAAATTTTCAAGAAGTGTTTCTCGACTTTTGCCATAATTATCATTTGTTATTTGGTATAATTGTTTGTTGTTGTTGTTATTGTTTTTGTGTTCCTCATCCGCATCATAAAAGGAAATGCGGAAATTAAACATTCTTGTCAGTGTTCTTCGGTTCCATTCGAAGGAATGGATTTCCTTGGCTGCATTATCAGCTGCGTGGAGTGGAGTGAATGGAGCGGTGCCTCTGGGAGCTATTTGTAGGCTAATGACAGTACATTGGCTTCATTTAGCTGAACAAGAAGAACGTATGTTTCCTTTATTGGTTCATCAAGAGAGAGAGAGAGAACAAAAAATCCATCGAGAGGTCATCACGGCAATGAGGACGCTTGTAAATCCCAACATTTTCACGTTTTACAATGAAATGTACATCCCTGTTGACGAAATGTGCCAATAAAGAAATAATAATGCAGACATTTTTCATGCAATAAAATCATGTATCTAATGCTTTGGTAATAAAACAAAAAATACAATCATACAAGTATCGTTATGGTAACAAATATGAATTGGTGCAATTTTAAATGGAAATATGCCTTTTAAAACCGCATTCCGTATTTATTTATGTTCATCTAATCTTTAAAGATTTTATGTGAAAAGTGTAACATTTGTTCCTTAATCCACAATATGCAAAACTGTAAAAAAATAGGGATATTTCTCTAAATTTAATATTTGGTAAAAAAATATTTCCATATATACTCATAATTATACAAATCTAAAATGAAAATAAACAAGTAAGCAAAGGCTATAGTCGTACGTGGCCGACCATTTGATATCCTACAATACTACAGTAGGTTGGAAGTCCCCATATGTACAAATACATTTGGAAGATTTTGTTTTTGAACTGGTGTCATAGACCGCTGCCCAGATGTTACCCTTAGCTTTTTGACCAGGACATTTGCCCAATATTTACGTACCCCGTCGTGTTTTTGGGTATCCAAAACAATTTCACATGAAAGTTGTTGTCGATTTTTCAGCTAAATTTAATCCAATGGTCATACAAAATGCTAGATTTCTTGCCTGTCCTTAACTCCCTCCCCATGCTAAATTCCGTGACGATTGGTTTTCAGTTGTGACCTGTAGAGCGGAAATTTGTTTAATTTTTTTTGTCCAAAAAAAAAAAAATCGGATTGTCTGTCAAGTACAGATGCATGTATAAGGTGGCGCAAAAGTAAACTTCCGATGTTTTTTGGCTGTTATTACGACGTTAGGGACCAATCGTAAAATTAATAGCATTTTCTGATAGGAGGATTACTTTGACACCACCTTGTAGAATAACTAAGATATATTTCTTTAACATATATATCATACCCAAATCTTGGCTACCAGCATCACTGCAATGGTCAGAAGCGACATTTTAATGCATTTGTGATTTGGTCGGATTAAAAATATTCATGCCTTAGTGGAAATTTTCGTATTTTTTGACATAAAGGTTATGGTTTATTTTACCCGCTAAGTATTGTCCGATGACCATCCAATTGGTATGCTTATGCCCAGCCCTGAACTCTAACTCCATGAAAAATTCCGTCGATTCGTTCGATCATTGTGGCCTGTAGACCAACATTCAAGAATTTTTTCCATTTTCGGTTTATTTCAACACCTTCAATAGGCTACTATTCTGACCCTAAGCCCAACTTCGTTTTCAATTTCGTGAGGATTGGGCCATAATTACGACCTGTAGCGTGATTACAAATTAACATACATAGCTAAATCGACTCAGTTCGGCGAAATAGGAATCTCCATATATAGTTTCCTATGCCGGGGACCAATATTTCGAGGTGAGCACATACTGTTGCAGGGTATAAAAAATTAATCCTACACATTTTATTGTCTATTATCTTAAAACTACTCCAATCTGAATTCTACGAAATATGTGAATTAATCCTTCACAGGATATTGAAATACATTATGTTAGGAAGATACATAGGATCATAGGATAGAACTTATTCCTCCTCCTTATTTGTTATAACTGCACTGTGGCCTATAATTTGCCCGCGTAAGTCCTCTTGAAAACTGTCAATCACCCAATATTATATGAACAAATTTCCTTCAGATTTTAAAATTTATTCCTAAACCCAACACCTAGAACTAGAGTTCATATTGCAGAATTCAGCAAAATTCGCGAATTAAACAAACTATTTTCAGGACACATTTAATTAACTTTAGATTGCAACAAAACATCATTTTATGTTCTGTTTGAAAATATCACAAACTGAAATTAAATATTCTCATTCAAAATTGCCCCGCCACATATATTCTGTTACAAATTCCCCATAATGAAGCAACACATTACATTTCATGGAAAGTGGCGAGTAATTGCCCCAAACCAAATAACATTTTGTCAGCTTTTTTTTGTTTTTGTTTTTTGGTGTGTAGAATTTGTCGTTATGGAATTTCATTCACACTTAAAGCCATCTGACAGTGAATAATTAATTTCATCCATTAGTGCACATATTTATGCCATTACAGCCAGTAAAAAATTCCCAAAGGACTATTAAAAATTATGAGAAATGCAATGAAAAACAAAAGCTATACACAAATGCAACGGCATCGACAACGTCGAAAACGACAACAGCGACCGGATGGATGCATAAGCAAGCGGAAAAACGAGCATAGTTTAAAACTACTCCAACAGGACGATATGTATGTGCATGGCCAGGCAGGCTGGCAGGCAAACATACATATTGGGATACTTATTACATGCGGGCATTGATAAATACTGGCACACGAACGGAAACAGGCAGCGAACGCAGTCAATGAGATTTTTGCAGTTCACATTTGGTGTTGCAACATGCCTGAAAATGAATAAGTGTGTTGTTCTTGTTATTGTTGTTGTTGTTGCATGGCTGTTGTGACTGATGATGTACGAGAGCGCCATGCAAAACTGGTAAGCATAAATCGTGGAATTTTTAAAATCAATCAAAAATTCCAATACCATGGAAACCATCAAACGAAAACACAACAAAAGCGGTGAAAAAATATTGGCTGGGAAACAACAAGTACTCGTGCACAGTAAGGACATTACAACAGGGAGAGGCGGGTGGTTGGTAGGCCAACTAAAGCCAAAGACTCCAAAAATTCGGTGGAAGCACAATCAACAATGCACCATTTATTGTTGCAGCAGTTAAGCCTGCTGTGGATAAATAATAGAAAATGCATTACACAATATTCCTGTATTGAATCAGAATAAATGCGCAATGGAATATTGAAAAGTATTGCTTTTTATTGAGACAATATTTTATATTAATATAAAATTTATTTTCTATGACAAAGAAAGACTTCAAGGATTATTTGATTAAATAATAATGTTGAATTAAAGTAGTTATATGCAAAGTATTCTCAACATGCCTCCTCAACATATTATTTCTTCAATTGTATACAATGCCCATATTGGTAAAACAAAATATATGTTTTGGTTTGGGTACAGGTTTTGTAAGGGCATCCGCAATCATTTCTTTCGTTGATAAATAGCTTAACTTGACAGTCCCATCTTGTATCTTCTCCTTTATGAAGTGGTACTTGTAGTGTATATGTTTTGTTCTAGAATGGTGAGCACCAAATTCTGCCATTTTTTGTGCACTTTGAGAATCGGTGTTTATTATTATGGATTCCTCATTAGGAAAACCAATTTCTGCCAGCAGGTAACTCAAGTACGAGGCTTCTTTAGCCGCTTCCGTAAGAGCTACATATTCAGCCTCAGCACTGGATGTTGCAACTACTTTCTGTTTTTTAGATTCCCAAGAGATCACTCCTCCTGCTAGAATAAAACAAATCCAGATTGAGATTTTCTATCATTGACATCTTGCGCCCAATTTGCATCACAAAAACCCCCGATAGGAGCTGACGTTTTCTTGTAAGAAATAACTGCATTTCTTGTAATACTAAGATATCTTACTACTTGTAAAGCAGCAGAATAATGTTGTTTCCTCGGATCTGTTGAAAATTGCGATAACATATTAACAGCACACGTAATATCTGGCCTACTGTGCAGTGATATGTATAATAAATGTCCTATTAATTCTTGATATTGCTTTTCGTCAACTTTTTCTTTTTCTCCTGCAACTTGCGGTTCCTTTTCTAACTTCATATTAGCTATCATGGGCATCTTGACTGGTTTGCATTTCTCTAAATTATATTTCGTTACTAACAGTTTTATGTATCCTGATTGTGATATTGAAATTTCATTTTTCTTTACATATACTTCAAGACCAATGCAATGTTTTGGAATACCCATGTCTCGGATATTAAATTTTGACTGAAGTGTCTTAACAAATTTTTCTGTCAATATCTTGTTATTACACGCAATGACTATATCGTCAACATAGAGTGCAACAATCATGCAAGATTCTGCATTGTTGATGTAATACATACACTGGTCATACTTTGATCGGTTTAAACCAAACTCTAAAATTATAGCATCAATACATTTAAACCATTGTCTTCCAGATTGTTTGAGTCCATAGATAGATTTTTGTAACTTGCATACCTTATGTTTTGTTGCCTCTTCTACAAACATCTCTGGCTGCTCCATGCAGATTTCTTCGTCTAATGTTCCGTTTAAAAATGCTGAAGATACATCTAGTTGCCGTAGTTGAAGATTATGCTCCGCTGAAAGAGCATAAATCAATCTCAATGATGTCTGTCTTACAACCGGAGCAAACGTATCCACATAATCTATACCCATAACTTGGGAGTATCCTTTGGCGACCAGTCTTGCTTTGCGTTTTTCTACTGTTCCATCAGGTCTAATTTTTGATTTAAAGACCCATCTGCAACCAACAGCTTTTCTTCCTTCTGGTAAGTCACTTAATGTCCATGTTTTGTTTTTCATCAATGATGCGTATTCTTCATTAATAGCTTCATTCCATTCGGCAGCATGGTTTGATGATAATGCTTCTTTAATTGATCTTGGGTCCATACTTTTTTCATCAACCATATGGGACGATTCATTATTTTTCCTAAATGACCATGACCTTAGTCGATGTTTAATGGATTCAAGTGGTTCTTGACTGTTCGTTCCAACAGATTTGGTGTTATTGTTATCAGGTTTATCTGGCTTCTGATTGATTCTTTCTTTGGAAATTTCTATGTCAAGCTCCTTATCATCACGTTCCAAAAGCCCGTCGTTTGATTCTTGCTCATCATCATTTGATATTTCATTATTAATATTGTCAGGAGTTTTGATTTCAAATTCATAAAATAAATCAGTATCAGCTTTTTTTGTATTCTTGAATAACTCGTTTTCGATGAATCTTACATCACAGCTCTTTATAACATTTTTGGTGCCCGGTCTCCACAACCGATATGACTTTGATTCATTTGAGTATCCCACTAATATATACTCATTACTTCTTGCTTCCCATTTGGATTTAGACTTCTTATTTAGGGCAAATGCTTTACATCCTATTTGCCGCAGATGTTTCACGCACGGTCTCTTACCTGTCCACAATTCTTCAGGGGTTTTTCCATTATTTAAATTTGTTGGACATCGATTTCTAATATATGCTGATGTATTTATAATTTCAGCCCACAAAGAAGTCGGTAGATCAGCCTCTAACATATAACGGCGACCCATCTCGACTAACGTCCGATTCATACGTTCGGCAACTCCATTCTGCTGTGGGGTGTATTCTACAGTAAGCTGACGATGAATACCACAATCTTTCAAGAACTTTGAAAATTTTTCGCTGACTAATTCTTTGGCATTATCACTTCGCAATATCTTAATTCTCTTTCCAGTCTCATTTTCTACAATTGCCTTAAATTCCTTAAAAGCCTCTAAATATTGATCTTTATGTCTGAGAAAATAGACAAAAACTTTTCGTGAGAAATCATCGATGAATGTTGCAAAATAAAGGCTTCTTCCCATTGACTCACACCTCATTGGACCACATAGGTCTGTATGAATAAGTTGCAACACATCGGTGGATGATTTTTCATTCTTTCGGGGAAAAGATTTTCTTGTTTGTTTTCCACGAATGCACGCTTCACAATCAATTTTTATTGTCTTCAAGCTAGGTAATCCTTTCACCATTTGAAAAGATGATAGCTTACTCAGATCTTTGCAGTTTAAATGACCATAACGCCCATGCCATAATTTAAACTCATTTTCAGCACTTTTACTCACAGAATTTGCGGCTATCTCCTTTTCAAATATGTTGACAGTATATATGCTATTTTTCTTACAGCCTTCTATCAGGATATTGCCCTTTCGCATAATAAATGCCTTATTTTCTTCCATTACTACTTTGCAACCTGAATCAGTGGCCTTACTGGTAGACAAGAGATTGTGCTTTAAATCTTAAATTATTTAAGTAAATGGCCTTTTCTCCGCTAACATTTACACAAATCGCCACTTTCCCTATGCCTTTGATATCTATTCCTTTATCATCCGCTAACTTGACGTTTCCAGTATAGCTCGTGTCAAGATTAAGAAAAAGAGATTTATCATTGCACATGTGTGATGATGCGCCACTATCTATTACCCATTCCTGTTTAGATCTGACAAAATATGCATTTTCTGTAGCGCCCAAAGAATTTTCCTTGTCTTCACTGGATCTTGAGTTCCATTCAATAGATATTTTCGCTCTGCAGTCTTTAGCCTTGTGTCCTTTTTTCTTACACCGAAAACATGTTATTGTCTTTTTGTACCTACCTTCCATTAGATTTGGGTTGTAATTCGGATACGTTTCTGCCTTCTTCTTGAAATGCTTTGCTTTCATTGCAGCATCTTGGCTTACTTCAACTTTTTCGCCAATTTCAAGCAACCTTGCCTTCAAGACATCAAGTTTTGGAAATTCGTAAGCAGTATCAACAGCCGCCTTAACGGCTGAAAATTTATCTGGTAACGCATCGACAATTACAACAGCTTGCAGATCTTCATCGAGTTCAACCCCCATTTCCGATATTGATGATGAACACGTTTCAAACTCGATAAAAAACTCAGAAATAGTTTGATTATCCGACATTTTCAAGTTCAGCAGTTTCCTATAACACTCAATTTTTTTTCTTGTTGTTTTGCGGTCGTATGTATCTTGAAGATGCTTCCACATTTCGCTTGACGTTTTTATATTCCTTACCGTGTTCACTATATTCGGTTCCAATGCTATCAAAATCTCGGCTCTTGCATCCATATCCTTTTCGATAAACCTTTGTAAAACTTCCATTTTCTTCAAATTCAGCTCGTTGTTCGTTTGTAGGATTTCTGGGGAGACTGCCTATATTTGGTGCTTTATCCACTCCCAACACAATGTTAAGCAGTCTGTTTTTGTGCAAAACAGCTTCCATCTGTGTCTTCCAGGTCAAATAATTATTTCCGTTGAATAACGGAATACGGCCATTATACGATGTCATTATTTGTTCTTCAGCACGAGATCTTAACTCACACAACCCAAAAATTGAATATATTTGTTCTCACCAAAATATTGTTTAAATTAATCCTTCAGATTTTTCCTTATATCCCCGTTATGGCGCTGGGCCCATAACCTATTGAATCAGAATAAATGCGCAATGGAATATTGAAAAGTATTGCTTTTTATTGAGACAATATTTTATATTAATATAAAATTTATTTTCTATGACAAAGAAAGACTTCAAGGATTATTTGATTAAATAATAATGTTGAATTAAAGTAGTTATATGCAAAGTATTCTCAACATCCTGCAGGCACTGGCACTGGCACACACACACACAACATATCGCTTTCATATCTATGCTGTGGGGTATGGTTGTTCTTTTGTGGCAATACAGTCCCCCTCCCCCACTCTTTGGCCAGCAATAACAACAATCGAAGCAATTGAGTATAGATTTAAAACACAAGTAATGTTTCGTTGTTCGTTTTTCTCACCCAGTGGCTCACTCACCCGTAAGTAAATCCTTGACGATGCCATGCCATGTAGAGTAAAACATCAACTCGCTGGCAGGCAGACAGGCAAGCTGCCTAGATGGTCGGCCGGCCGCCCGGCTGACAGACATATGGCAGCAGCATTTAGTGCAATATTTGAAAAAGCGTCAAAATGACAAATCGATGCAAAGCCAATATATTTGAATATGTCCAAAACAGTCGAGCATCTGTGATGTGATGGGAAGCGATGTGATGTGATGTGATGTGATGTGATGTACACAACAACCGCACAAATTGCTCGATATCTCTATGTACATACAATATTATTAAAAAAGAAGGAAAACAATGAAACAATTCGGCATGCAATATGCAGGAAACCATATAAATTTAAGGACATAAATTGTTTGGAATAGTTTTTCACTTAATATTAGGGAGGTGTGCATTGGGTGGGAGACAGAAAATAAAGTTAGTTACTAGAATTCTAGGAATTATAGGTTCTAAAGAAATGGACGTCTCCTCCCTCCTCCCGATTTTCTCTATAATCTTAGGTGAAACTTTGCATTTCACATATTCAGTATGTATAGGGCCGCAATCTAGCATTTTTTTCAATTAGTGGTTATTTCGTGAATGCTATCATTTTACTCATGCCTGTCATTAGGAGTCACTGTTTGGTGCGCAATTTGGTCCAAAGGCATAATTAGGCGATTTTTCTCGAAAATTATTGTTTACATAAATTGAAGAGTAGGGTATTGGTCACAGGACGGAGTTACATGCCATATACTCAAGCTAAACTCGATTCAAAAAATAAAGGAGAACCCTATACATTTTCCCTTTTAAAAAGGTTCGATACATGGCCACTATTTGAAATTGCTTCCATATTATGGTATCTCAGAATTTTCGGTATTTTAAAGGTTTCGCATATATTTTTGCAAAGAAATGGAATGATATGGATATGATATGGGTTCGCATCAAACAAAGTATATGCGATTGTCCCCATATATGAGATTCTTCGGAATTGTGCTAAAACATAAAGTATTGATTAAAACTGTGGTTTTTACAAAGGTATTTTGTGCACCAACTCTCAGAAATATTGAATGTTATGTCACATTCTAGACACATCTCAGTATATTCTATAATTAATGCCTCAAAGAGTTGTGTGTGTCCATCTAGACTTTGTTATTTTGATTTTGTTTGTCCTATCTGGGAGCTTAACCATTTACACACATAGTGGCGTAGGGAATAATATGGTCAATCATCGCCCGCCAATATCCTTTTCCCTTATTTGATTCATTGCGAAAAAGGCTTCTATAATCCAGCATCGTTGGACGTATCCAACTTTTGGCAGAAACTTCCTGTTAGAATGACTGAATTTCCCCTGAAGCCACCTAATAAATCAATTTTTGATTTAAACAACTACCCCGACACAATTTGTTTATGTTATGATTTTAGAATGTTCAATAGGTTTGATGTTAAATGACGATGTTAGTTGCTAGGAATAGCAACAACAACAAAAACAACTCTCTTTTATTGTTGCAGTTGTATTGGGGTTTTTATTACAATCCAGCGAACTTCATCGTTTACAACAATGCCAGCGCTCAATTGCAAACAAAAAGGACGAGCTTTGGCATCAGAAATGCATGAGCAACGATTTGATAGAATCATAAAGTCAAAATAAAACGAGGCAAAAATCTACTCGACCGCACTGAGAACTGAGATCTGTAACGAGAGGGGGACGCAGACTCACTGCACGGAGTGCAGGAGAAGGAATGTTAAATAACTTTTCGCAAAATAGTTTTTGTATAGCAACCAAACAAATGAATCGTTTATGCCATTGTTTAGTTTTTGGAGAACGCACCCGAGTTGATTTTAGCCCATTGCGTAACGACGGCCCCATAATCCCCCTGGGGGAATGAGTGGAAAACAATTTCACAGCATCCATGGACAATAAACAAATGCGTTTCAATAGCCTGTAGTTGAATAGACTTTCCGAGCATTTGCATACGCATAAATACCGTTAGGCAAATCGAAATGTAGCCAGCAACACTAGTTCGCCGAGACCTCAAAAGTTTTGTGTTATTATTCAAAATTAATGAAGTTTGAATTGTCAAATATTTTTCATGCAACTTTTGCCATTGTTTGTCCGACAAAGAACAATAGCATGGGCGTATGTATTGGGTGGATATATATGTGGGTATGTGTGTGTGTGTGTGTGTGAAAATTGGGATGTAAGAATGGAAATTCATATGCATATTCGAATATTGTTGTGCAAAAATATGACCTGGGCTAGGAACCTAGGAACATTAAAGGTAACGAATATTTGAAAATTTCAAATATTACAGTAAAATAATGAACACAAGTTTTCAAAAATTGTTCTGAAACAGCGTATGATGCTAATCAAGGGAGGGGAGAACAAAAAACTTGAATGTTTTACTTTCTAGATCCGAAAGAGTCATTGATTGGCACTGTATTCTTAAAAATATATCGGGTTCATCTCATTTCGACCTTTTTTTATCACATACCCATCGAACGTGTAATTCATTCCTAATTTAGCGAAAATATGTCGCGAAAAGTTTATTCTAAATTGTGTTTTTTAGTTAGTGTACATATTTCAAGAACTTCGATGGGGTCAAATGTTAAGATATATAAACGACAGTCCAAATTAAGATTACTTTGCTACCAAACGTTCTTTTTTTATGTAGATGAAATACAAAACCTAACCAGCACAAATTAAAATCTTGTTTCCAGTGAATAACCACTCTTTTATGGAATCAATTTCTATATCAGAAACATTTTTGGGTTTCAGGAACTCCTTAAAGATTTCCTTTATGCATTTTTAAACAGATATTTGTATAAAACTCTTTCATGCCTTTAAAAGTCTGCCCATCAATCTGACGGAGATAAGGTCATTCGTTTCGAATTGAAATGGAAATCAAAAACAACAACCGAGCATTCAACGGAATGCCAGTTTATGTTCTTTTTTGGTGAAGTGGTGGCAGGTTGAAGGTTGTTCCTGTGCCTCAATAACCATTCTCCCGCTCAACTGCCCACCCACCCGTCCTCCTGCCAGCCATACAGTTTGCAAGTGCATATTTAAATAAAATGTAGATTGCATTTTGCTGTTATTGTGGCTTCAATTTGGCACCATAGATCCAAGCCAAGAGCATTATTTGTTTGTACAACAACAACAAGAACAGTAACCAAAAATGGTACATCGCGAAATCAAAAGTTCCGCCAAAAGTGGCAATAAACTCGGGCATACAAAGCGATGCAAGCTGTTGTTTTTGTTGTTGCTGGTGTGTATGCATGTGTGTGTGTGTCACAGCATAGTGCCATAGTGAATTTTGAATTCATAACTTCCCAACAAGATGGAACACCGTCAAACAGCCAACATATACCATGTATCAGGATAGCAGCTATCTGCGACTCACTTGGCTCCAGTACCGCTGCCAGAGAACCAACTAAGGCCAAAGGATGGGTTGCAGCAGCCATTCACTCATCCGAACTGTGTGTTCGGTGGTTGAATCTGTCGGTGGGTTGCTACGGATAGATGGTTACGGATGTAGAGCCATTGTGGTTGAAATTGTGGAACAGATATTGCAGCTTGTTTTAATTTTTGGGTAACACTTTTTGACGTATCATGGAGGCCCACATTGCCGTTCTTCTGTTTTTTGCTTTACTTCTAATTTTTTTTTTCTTTTTCATTTTTTGTTTTGAAGAAATATGGTTGAAATTATGAAAAATGTTTTAACTGATATCAGCCGAAATGTTCACATTTGTATGTCGGGATGTACGAACATGTTTTCGTCCACACCACATACGAGTACAAACATATGTATGCTGTTTATAAATGGCTATAAAAACGAAAGGCACAACAGGAAACATACCCACACGCACCCACACATTGAAGGTGTAGAGGAGAGCTTTTACTTTTTGTGCAGCATGCCTTTCACTTCATCGCGTATCTTTGTTCGCCACGAGAAGAGTTTCTTCGAAAGTCCACACACACACACACACATACATCTCACACATGTATATAAATTATGTTTTCTTTTTATTTTCATTTCCAAACTTGCAAAAGTTCATAGAGAGTAAAAAATATGACTTTATCTTGTTGTGATATTTTTATCAATCAATCTGCAGTAAAGCAAACAACACCAGCAAGGACATTTGTAAGCCAGACCAAAGCAAGCCGTTTTACAAGCTCGAAGCAGGCCAACAGTATATTGAAGTTGCTCCCCTCCGAAAATAACTTATTACAGGAACCCTAATTTGTTTTTCACCCCCCACAACAACACCACCACAGCCGGGCGAGATAAAAAATCAACGCAATACAAAAAATCCGACACTTTTTGAAATTGAAGAAGGTCGGGCAATCCATCATTTTAATGATATTAAACACAGCCAGCCATTGGGGGCCAAAAAGAGTTCGCTCACACTCACGCACACACTCACATTTACACTAACGTAGATATCTATCGTTGGCCAAATGTTTTGCCAGGAAATTTGCCATGTAAACAACCCCTTGCAATCTGTTTTGTAGTGGTCCGGCTATATTGACTCCATGGAGTAGAGATATCCAGCCGACATAACGACCTGCCAAATTCATATGCAAAGTGTACAAAAATACAATTTTTCTTAAATTTCTCCTCCCCCACTGTGCCATTTCTTCTTTTTCTTCTACTTCTTTAAGACCCTTGGTGCGTGTGTAGGCCAACAATTCAGCTTAGGTTTATATGCTGTGCAAATTTATTTCTGAAGATATTATCGAAGGGTTTTAACCCTTTTTGCGCTTAATTAAGATTAATTTGAAAAATATTTGAAATATCTACAACAACAGGAGCGAAAGGCAAACAAAAATATCTTCAGCCTCCACCACCATCATCATCTTCTTCCACTTCTGACTCTTCGTCATCCCAACTCTATAAACAATTCACAAAACAACTTTAACTTAAGTCCTGACCCTAAAATAATACATCAACTTTGGCGCCAAGGCACTTCTTCTTCGTCGTTGCCGTCGTCGTCAAGCCTCAGGGGGGGCTCTACACAACAACAAAAAAATTGAAGGAAAAATTTAACTTTGCCATAGCTTGCCCGCCCGCCTGCCTACCTCTTGTAAACTTACAGTCTAAAGTCACTTGAAAAAGGCAGCCAGTATTATTTGGTAAGTAATTTGAACTACAAACGTAAAGGTGTCCTCCACGCTGATAACATCGAAAGGCAATCAACTGACAGCCAGCGACCAGACTTTATTTTGGGAAGGCATTCCAAGGAACATACCATAATAATAATGCAGGGCAATAAACTGCGAACCATATCTATTTCATGTCTGAACGACTTACACATTACCACTCAAATGAAGTGGAAAGCAATTTTTGAAATGTTTTCGTAAGCTTTAATTGTACGAATTCGTTCGATTGTTTGTGTTCGTTTGCAGGATGAAATCGGGAGAAGCAAGAATGTTTTTTTATCAGGTCATTGAACTGGAATGTAGTTGCCATAAATTACAACTCGATTACTTAGAAATAAGTTCTTAGTTATTTTTCGAATGAAATCATATCTATTTCAAATCGTACGAAAAATCTCAGAGAATAAGTAGCTTCCTTTTTTGAATTTTAGAAAAAAAAAAAAGGATTTACTTTTTTCTAACGATGACTATACAACCTGTTTTCCCGAATTATCAGCATGACGATTGTGGTTTTTATGGCAGTTATTTCTTTCTCTTTCAAAGTTAAAAAGTTTGAACAACAAAAATATGGGTATTTTAACCGTCTTAATTGAAAAACCAATTTGGCATTATTAATTTTGTCAATGACCAGCAATTCTGAATGGCAGACAGTTAAAGAGAAAAAATGCCACCACAAATAACTTCAAGTATACTCTGGCATATAAAACAATCTTCCTGTCATTTTATATTATCCTTGACTGTATATTTTCGTTTTATTTATTTTATTGTTGTTTGGATTTACATAAATGATATATCTTCAAACATATGTCTTTGCATGTATATGCAGATACACACACACACATACATGTAGGTACATAGTTTATTTAAAAATACTGTTGTCTCCGACTGTCTGTTTTTGGCAATGCCAAAGTTTATGCAAATTCACACACATACAGACAGAGCAACATCAAACAACAACTTTCTGCATCCAAAATAATATAAAACTCTTTGGAAAATGTTTAAGAAATAAAAATTATCTGTGTAAGCAAACTAAACAACATTTGGGAAAAACTGACAAAAACACTTCAAATCTATGGAAAACTTGCAAGGATTCCATTCCTTTTTTTTTTGCATGTTTGATGCAACCCCAACAGCATCATCGCCCGAGAGGGAGAGAGAGACAGGCAAGTTAATGCTGCCAAAGGCTAAACAAATCTATGAGACATTTTAAACTCCGGTCCCGATTTTCAGTCGAAAAGTCATAAACGGATAGAAACAAGGAAATTTTTGATAATTCCCCCCCCATTAAAAAACGGACGAAAATTAATTAAAAAGCTGAAGCGGATGTAAACACTTGAAGAGCAACCCACACCGAGTCAACAATTTGAAGCCTACACCCACCATGGCAAACATCATGAGCAACCCATTTACTTGAACCTGTGGAAATAAACAGAGCTGAAATCTCTTGTCCATATTGCTGGAGAGCAAATTTACTAGGCAGATAATTGTTGACTCATTTGGAAAATTATAAAAATTGAAATATAAAAACTTGCAACAACAATTATGACAAATCCAAGCAGACAGACATTAAAACTAACATTTTGAAAAAAAGCACAACCTACAAATCTGTTTGTGACTCTTGTGATTTATATGGTCCTGAAACAAATTATCTCGAAAGCAGCAGAATCAAATTACAAAAGTTTATTGAGATGATACCCTCCGTATCCACACATTTTACCATCTCCACTACCATTTTGTTGACTTGTTGGGTATATTTGCCTAAACAACAGCCCCAAACCGGCTAAGGTCATTTCCCGACAATTAACTTTCTAACTATAATTAATATATGGCCAAGGGCTAGTAAAGGCAAATACATATAATAACTAAAATTTTCATTTCGATTTATTTATTGAAACATTTTTCACTTGAGTAAACATTATAACATGTGTCTGGTCGGTTGGTCGGTCTTTCCGTCCGTCCATTCTTCTGTCCATACTTCAAACAGTACAAAATTGATATTAATTTTGATTGCCGTCTTGAAACATATCAAAAGATGCTGACAAACGAGGAGAAAATAAAACAGGGTCGTCATTACATTAAAACAAGATTTTGGGGGAGTTGCTCCTCACATCAGACGTAAAAGCTTTACTTCAAGCGAATTTAGATCCACCTCATAATTTGGATGAATAGGTTGCATTGGAAAAGATTTCGGAAGATATGTTAATAAATTAAATTTTTTGAACCTGTTTCTGTGTTCTCTTTGAGAAGTATCAGTTCTCCAATTACTTCCTACGCCCCTGTTGCAGCAGTGCTTTCAGCCACAACAACCCTTTACACATTTGAATGCTTGAGTGAAAGAAGGAATTTGTAGATATATAACTCAAGGATATTTCTGGTGAAAGAGATCAAACAAAACAATTTATTTGCTGATGATGGCATTTACGCGTATTCAAATTTAGACAGAACCCCCCCCCCCCCCCCCCCACACACACACACACCACACATACCACCTTCAATTCGATTTGATTCGTTTCGATTTCTTGGTATATTTTGGGAATGCGTTGGGCTTCGATGGTGTCGCTATGCTGCCTGCCACAATCGTTTGATAATTTCTATTTTCATGACAATTTTCAGGTCTTCAGCCTTTCATTTTGGGAGTATTTATTGTGTGACAATTTCCCAAGGGTGTCGGCGGCCCATTGTTGCCATGGTTGGGGATTTGAATGTTGCTGTTGTTTATTTTTATTTATGTATGAGCCTCATATAATCACCACAAAAGTTCGATTCAATTAATCAAATTGTGAAAGGAGTTGTTTGGTTAAATAATTATCTACTCGACAAGAAGATGGAAGACCCGCTCGTGCCATACTCTATCCCTACATCCGGTTGTTATAAAATTTCGTATCACTTCCTTGCATTTGGTTGTGTTGTGCCTTCGCAGTTGTCTACAGTTGTTCGTATGTAAATCGCATGCGGATGAATTGTCTTGGGGGTTATGTTTGTTTGTTTATTCGGAAAACGAGACACAAATCAGCGCACAATAACAAATAACAATTTAAGGTCCAAACGATAGAGGAGCTGACTTGTGGGCTGCTATTTTGGGTAGTACAGGAAGCCTTTGAAGACATCTCTTGGGGCATATCACAAGAATATCTTCCACATTCAAACTATTCTTCAACTACAAACAAAGTATCTTTCACAAATTACAAGAAATGACATCAATTCAAGTCATTCAAGGGTTGGACGAGTAAACTTAAAGCAGGACATAACCCCATTAAATTCATTCAATTTTTACTGTTTACTATTCTCTTTGCTAATTGTCTTCCCAATAGTGTTTGTGTGTGTGTGTGTGTGACTACCACCCTCCACCACTCCTTCACTCGAACGGATTGTGGTGATGAAAATGACAAACATATTCCTATAGTGGCGGTGTTTATTAATTCACAAGCCCCTCCTTTATTATGGCAGTTTCGTGCGAGTTGATTTCCGTACTGTTTGCACTTGTCGCGCTCATATGTTGTCGACTGTTTATAAATGTCGCGTGGTCTTAACGCAATTTTGCAACGCCATGGCATCAGGGATTTTGCAGACATTATGTCTGCTCTTTATTGCTAATAGCCTTTGTTGAGCTTCGTTGCTTTTTGGCTAAAGGACGTGGAGCACAAGTGGAGGAGGAAACAGATATAGTCAGGAGTCAACACCATCAGCTCATAACGCTAGGGATGCGAAGCCCATAGTTGTCTGTTTGTAACCCTTAAATGGCAATAAAACTGAATACGAACACATCTCAAAGATGGAAGGCGAAACAGTAAATGATACTTAGCGGTCCACGGCCCCCAAGCCGTCGTCTTGGTCCTGGGCTAAGGAACACAATGTCATCGTCGTTATTCCCGACACAGACAAGCCAACAAGTCCTTGGCTGGCAATAGTTGTGTCGTTTAATAAAGTATCCCGAAAATATGTGTGATTTCATTGCTGGCAGAGCACTAACATGGAGCGCACACTGAAGGGGAGTCCATTTCGGGAGAGATGGGATGTTTGCTTATAACGGTTTATTGTTTTGCTGTAATGTGGCTGCAGGAATGTGCTGTGAATGCCATCAACATAAACTCACACACATACACACCCACCCAGCCCCCACCTCACCCACACATACATGCATTGCTGACTGACATTATGACTTTTCACGATGATATTTATACTTTATAGTCTGGCCTGGCAAATACGACCCATTGTTTAAAGGAAAGTGCAGTTCAGGGCAGAGTTACCAAACAATGCGAATTTATTTGTGGTAATATAGGGAATCCGAAAAATATAAAGTGCTAGGTATGACTTCAAAAATAATACTTCCTGCAATGAAGTCGAAAATAAGAGTCCTTGGAAAATGGTACATAATGGGTTTGAAAAAAAAAATAGAAATGCAACCAAGTACTCTTCTCAGCAAATTAAAACTGGCTGCAGTGAGAGTGATTGGTATCAAATCTTATATGGTAATATAATAAATTCAAATGCTTTTTTGGGCTAAAAAGATAAATTTTCACAAAAAATAATATTTTCAGCTTGCGTTTATTTTATACTAAAATCTACAACTATCATCAGACAGCATATCCTTTTTAAACAATTTAACAATAAAAAAAAGGCAAATTTAAAAGACAAATTACAATGGCAGTAAACATCTATTTTTAATCGTACTTTTCGAAAATTAAAACAAAATACTACGGTATCCCGAACAAACAAGCCACACTGCTCTATTAATGGACAAGGCACGGTCGACGAAGGGGTTTTTGTTGTAACAGACAAAACCAACTTACATGGTTATGCTACTTCGTTCAGGCTGAACGAAAGCATAACAAGTGGAGAAAGATGTAAATGTTTATAAGTGCGGTTGTAAGATTTAGAAGACTTTCCAAGAGAATTTTAGTTTTATTTAATTCTTTGGTTCCTCTTCTATTGAGCTTACGATCTCGTCACTTGGGTAAAAAAAAAAATGTTTTTTGTCATAGAAGTTATTTTTAAAATAACTTCTGGGGAGAATATCCCAGGCAAAAACAAGGGAACTGATGAGGATTGGTGGCTCTTTCCGAAACCTAGGTATTCCCTGCCTTACCCCCTGGTAAACATTACCATCGTTCTCCACTAATAAACAAACGTTGTTTTTATAAAAACAACAATAAAGGGATAAAGCCAGACCATTTTGCAAAAACAAAATACTACGGTATCCCGAACAAACAAGCCACACTGTTCCAATATCTTTCCTTACCAAATATTTCCGAATTTCAGTTATGTTTCTTCAAAATGTTGCCGATTAAGATATAACACAGATGTTGTTCGTATAATATAGAAGTTGTCTGGGTATAGTGGCATTATGCTTAATTTATCAATTTTTTTAAGTTCCCTGGATGATCCGACCAATTCGACACCATTCCTCCTGGTGTACACAATTGCTTCATGTAACCATTTACATGTACGCCTTTATCACATCGCAGCAATTGGCAACAATGGTGGCAGCATTTGTTGGAATATCAAAAAAGCAACAGAAACAGTAATTGCGACAACAGCCGTTTGAAGACAACGACAGCTGCCGTTAGTTGCAATGCCTGACATTCCCTAATGTAGGACAGCAGTTAGTTGCTGCCATTGCTGGCCGAAGTGCCTTCCGGAGCAAGTGTTGGTTTGTCTACAAATGGGTGTGTTTATTGCATTTTATTGGTATCCCGCTTGGGTGGTTACTTCAATATAGTGCAGCATAGGTTTGTTTGTAATCATGCTTAAGTATATATTGAGAGTTTGGAGCAGGAGAATGCTTCGAATTCCAATTGTGCTGAAATTATTATTCTGAACAACATTAGGACACACACAACAAAGTGTTGAAATAAATTTGCCACACTTTCTCTTGCCTTCTACGTACGCCAGTTTTCGTCTGTCTGTCTGTAGGTCGGTTCATCTGAAGTAGTATTTGATTATAAAACGCTGTTACGTATCGTGACATGGTATTTCTTTTAATTTCCCCGAGCATTCCTTGTTTCCAATTGATGCGCTGTGGTTATTGTCGCTGTCCTGGGTGTTTCGTTTGAGTGCATGTCCCGGCCAACTAACCAACCAACATAACGCCAGCAATACTTTCAAATTATGGAAATGCAAATATTTCACATTTTTATGGGAATGCTTTTGCTGCCATCGAAGAGGCAGGCTGGCTGACTGAGGAAGATGGGGTTTGAGAGCTTGGCCATTTTAATTTCACTGCAAGCCATTGTTCGATGCATGGTGTATGTGCGAGCGGGTGTTTAGCCGGTATGGCAAATGAATTTTCATGTCTGACTGTGCGGGTGTCTGAGTGTGTATGTGTGTGTCATGTGTACACTACGAATGACTATTGCTCTGTCTGTGTGAATTTGTATTTGTATGCATTTAATATTTATTAGCCAACAAATGAAGTGCATTCACCATTTCAAATAAAATACCCCCGAGACGGAGAGTCTGGTAATAATGTTATTAAATAATTTAATTAATTTAATTCAAACTTTATACAAGGGGTATATATTTATGTGCAATTGTTAGCTTTTTTATACGATCTCACCCCTCTGGCAAAAAACAAAAAAATAAAATCCACTTAAAGTTTATTTTGCACTGAGCGCACAACCACCCGCCAAGTTGTTGCCATGTCGTTTAGAACAAGGCATACAAGTCGGTATATTTCAACCCCATAATCATATGGCACATTAATCTGCAACATGCGAATATGTGGGCATTTCCCTTCTGTTTGTTGTTTCTTAAGTTTATTTCACTTTTACTCGGGTTTTTTTAAGGCCTGCGGGATAAACTGTGCAATTCGTTGAGAAATGTATTAGGGCCTTTATGAAAGGAGGTTTCATTCACACCTTTCCATTCAATACGTTATCGCTCTCTTATTTAATATAATAACAATATAGCTTAAATGTCGTCACATGTAGGATAGTATCTATTTAGTCTGGTATCCTGGCAGTTTGCAGCATCACAAGTTTCGGATATGATTTAGAGGAAGAGTTCGTATTTTTTCATTAAATTGTATGGACAATTTATATAAAAATTTCATATATATTGACATGTTCATTTTCTCCGATGTCATCCGACCTAGGAATACAGTCTCCAAATATGCCTCAAATGGTTCCATATTTATACCAGAGTGTGTCTTATAAATATCAGTGCTCAATGTATTCCAAGGACATTAACATATGAATATCCGTCCAACTTCTAAAGGCCCTTCGCACTCACTGCCTTCATCCTTCTTGTCAACAACACATGCAATATCTCGCATGCACTCGGGACCTGTCTCAATGCAAAGGCCAGACAGGGAGTTGAGTGGCAATAATAACTCGTTGTTTTCTCGGGACTATGGCTGCATTTTGCCGGTTGTCGACGCCACCACAACTGTTGTTGTTGTTGTTCCTTTTGTCATTGCCCTATGAATTGTCCCCCATAAGTAAAGTGGCATTGTTCAGGAACTTTAAAGTCAGCAACATTGTAAGCCAAATATGCCTCAGCCAGGCATTGTTGTTGGTGACACTTTTTGATATCATTGTTGACAATGACACACTCGTTTTGATGGTTGGCCCATTGTTCGGTATTGCCTGAATGTTAGGCCATACATTTTTTTTAATATGACGGCTTATATGCATGGCTCCATAAACATTGTGGTTGCAGCTCCATTACCAAGTCTGCATCATGGCGGAATGGAGGTTAGACAATATTGTCCTCTTGGTATTCCCAACATTCGGTCTCTTGCCCTCTCTTTTAGTTGGCAATTTATAGGGGGTGTTGGAGCTGGGAGCCGTTTTTTTTTTTATCTGGGAATATTGTAATGGAAACAATTCCTAGCATGTGCTCCCATTGTTTGCGTTTGATATTTAACGAGTCACTTAAAGAAGTTTAATGCCAAGTTATTATGTTATTAGCAAACATAACAAACTACTTTTAATTAAATGAACTAAGTTGCAATGCAGCAGGAACAAAAACTACAACCATACGCAGAACAACACCGACGAAGATGAAAACTTTCCTACAGTCCCACTGCTGCTCAACAGGATACTCCGCACTAATACCAACTAAAACTAACACAAACATAAACATAAACAAACAACAAACCACTACCACAAGAGCATTGATTGCAAAAAGAAAACCAAAGTTTTTATGAGTGACAGTGATGTATAAGGATAACCGAAGGAGCACAGCAAGCGAGATAGAGAGAGGGAGAATATTACCCAAAGGATGCCAATGGTATTTATCCAACAGAGGCAGCGAACAAAACAAATCACCAAACACAGAGACTGGAAATCGTTCGTTCGTTCACTGCCAACAGCAGCGGTCTATTAAAGTGTTCAAAATTATTAGATAATATTGCGAGCCACCCCCTACCCCACAGAACCCCGGCTCCTGCATTCTCTAATCTGTTCACAACAAAGTTTCTTCTTCATCTGTCGTTTGTTTTCCCTCCTATAGCTTGCGATGCGATAAAATGTAAGCAATAATACTTTGTAAAATATGATATAACTTTTCAAATAATTATCACAACAGCCAGTGCAGCAACATTCCAAAGATACACATCCGAAAAGGGAAAGCAAAATTATTTCATTTGATGGAACAAACTCATCACAAAGTGTCAACCGTTATTACGTCGAAAGAGTTACATGAAAAGTTTTGCCCCTTACCAATTCGTTTGCAAAGACTGACATTTTTATGAGTCAATTAAAATATTGTCGAAGGACGCAGTGCTTCGTGTTTGGATAATGCAATCGCCGTCCAAGGGAGGATATAAATTTGATGACTGGATAGCCAAAAATTCGACCATGGATATTCACTGACACTCTAGCTCATCTATGGGTACTCATTGGATTTCAGTCATTTAAAGTGGTCTATATGAATTCGCCGGACTCTCAGCCCGTCTATATAGAGACGGATACTCACCATCTCGGTACGTCTATGGAGGCTCAATGGCTCCCTGAGCTCCTCTATGGCCATTCACTGGGCCTCTCAGCTAATCTTTGGAGTCTGGCCCTCTCAAATCACTGGCCTTGAGTTCCTTTCTATCCCTTGACTTCCTTTCAGCCCGTTTACAGAGACACACTGACATAACTCGGCCTCAGAAACTTATTTGCTATCTCAACTCGTCTGTGGAGATCCAATGGATCTTCAAGCCACCTATGAAAACCCTTGGACTCCTTTTTGGCCCTTGAGCACCTTTCTCCCGTACTCAAGTGAATAACAGGACCTTCAGCTCGTCTGTGGAGACCTCATCCTTTACAGTTAAGCTCCCGCCGATATGTTATAGAACACAAGAAGACATATTATAATGTGTTTATGCTGTTGACATTAAAGACTCATTTTAATCTAAACCACATATGAATATGTTGTTTGTAAACATCCTCTTCTCCTGCGAAAATTTCAAAACCGTAGATGGATTGAATAGAATAAGAACGTCTATTGTCTGTTCTGTGACTTATGTATAGCTTATCGTGCGTTAGTCTTTTAACAATGTCTATCGTATGACGGCAAACTTTTTCTCTTTTAAAAGCGATTTGTAAACGAAACTTTTTTGTGTGCCACCGAACAAAGACAACTCAAAGGATGACTTAGTAATTGTCGAAAATGATGTCAGTAATAATCAGTTAAAGACAAATTTATGTTCTTTTTTCAACAAAGTTTTCTATTTCGTCTTTTTTCTCTGAGCAAGGCAGTATTAAATATGCTCAGCTCAGTGTATAATCAGTTAACTGACACAACTGAGTCAGAGTCCGCTGTAATTCCACATAGTTTTGTCATAAATCGTGTCCTTGTATCTCTTTGTGTGTTCAGATATGTACGCTTGAAGGGAAACGGAGAACTTTTCAAACTTTATTGCCTTGTCTAACAACACAATACAATTTATAATCCTTGAGATTTATATTGCTTATGTCCATAACTCCTTAAAGGAATTCACCATATTTATTGGAGGGAGGCCGAAGCAGCAGCAACAACAACAACAAAACCAACAACTACATTTAAATCCTGAAATATTGAGCCTATCTAAAGACGTGGGTCTTTATAATTAACCTTTTACCGCAACGTTTTAAATAAAGGATTAAATTGTGTCACTTGAGAGAGCCGAAAACAATCAACAAACATTCTTCTCAAGAACTCTTCGAAAATAAGACGACACATTTTTTTCGGCTGTCTTGAAGGGTCCGACGTTCAAACAAAACCCTTTTTTTCGCCAACTAATCCCTCTAATGGCTGGTCTGGCCATGAGTAATTTTGGTGGCTTAGGACAGGCCACAAGACAGCAGAAATGCCCGCCTGTCCGCCGCATTGTTGACTAAACAAACAGGCCCGAAATGGGGCTAAAATACATTAGCAGCGGCGATTAATACACGCTTTTAATACAATTTCATACATTCCAACAAAGAAATTGGCGAGAAAGAAATACAAAAGCTCTTTAAAGCTCACACCCGATCCACAGCAGCAATGGCCGTTGAAAACAATGGCAACAACGACACTTAATCATTGTCGCACTTCGATGGCCCCCCACAAAAAAAGAGAGAAAGGAAAATAACAAAAAGTCCAAAAAAGGACCAAAGTGAAAAGCAGAAAATAAAGCGAAGTAATCCAAAACAATAAAAATAATACAAAAACAATATATATTGTTGTTGTTGCTGCTGTTGTTGTCGTCGTTGTTTTCCTCTTGCCAATAAAGAGAAAGTGTGGAAAAAACGTTTTTAATTATAGAAGCAAACAAACGCGATAAATGCGTGATGCTGCTCGTTTACGTCCTTAAACGACTCAAAGTCAATGGAAACCCTCCTCCTCTCTCTCTCTCTCGCTCTCCCTCCCGCTCACTCTCTCTGGTGGTTTTTGGCGAAAATGTCATTTAATTGCCGTTTTGTCTGCGGTGTCTGTGGTTTTATCGTGCCAGCAGGAAAGTGAATAAAGAGAATCTTTTGTTGAACTTCTATTTCACTTCCTTTTGTTGATATTTGAACAAAAGCTTTACAAGTTCGGATAATGTCGTGCAATGCCACAAAATAACACCTCCCCTTAACTCAACAAACCGCATTATTGTCATCATCGCCATCATACATACACGGCCCTAGCCGCCCGAACTTGCCTTCTTGCCCCACCAAAGCCCGGCCACAAAGAAAGAGGTACAACACAGCACTTTGCCAGACAGGGAGCAATGCAAGGATAACCTTGCGATGCCTTATTCCATTACAATTAGGTTGTTATTTCCGTTCTGGCGTTGATTAAATAAAAGTCAACATCTTGGTGTTCCTCCTCAATAATGACAATGGTCCGTCCAAGATGTTGAGATAAATTCGGTTTTTGTCCTAGTCCCGCGTTTGATTTCATTTTCTCTCTTTCATCAATTTCATTTGTTTGTTTGTGTTTGTTTTGCGGGGGCAGACTGTCTTTGAAACGTTTTGTTCGCCACTGGTATCTCCTCTTTGAAAAGACCAAATCTCGGGAAAAAGGGTACTCTGATTCGGATTCGCAGATTATTTACTTTGTAGCCTAATAAATCAAAATAAAACAAAAGCAACGAAACGAAAAACAGGAAATGGAAAATACGAAAGCCAAGGACAACAAAGTGTTTTGTACCGTTTATCGAGATACTGAAAACAAATCAAAGAGACGCCAAATTTTTGCGGCATTGTTTTTTTAATTAGCTTAAAAACTCCCTCATTACCGGAACAGAGGTCGTTCGTTGAGAATAATAAAGGGAACCATTAAGGAAATTGGTTTCTAATTAAAAATGATGTAAATCATAAAAAGACGGGAGAAGGTGAGAAACAGAATATGTTTTATTTGAATTTAATTATTAAGAAGATATATTATGAGAATTATGATTACTAATAAATGATCACTTGCAAAGCAAAATACGCCTCTGAGGAACACATTAAGGAAAGGATTTTTTCAATAATCAAATTAATGCATTGGAAAGTTGGAATATATTCGTTTTGTGTTGTTTATTAGGAAAGGATATCGGGAAGTTCTGTAAATAGAAACCATGCAAAAACATAGCCTGGCAAGATGCTTGGGATCTCCTTATCCTAATGCCGGCAAACCAAGTTAATCGAGCCCAAAAATAGTCATTTGTAATAGATATTCTTAACATAGCTCTTTCTTGTATCTTGAGAACGAGCTGTTGAAATCATGTTTGTTGAAGGAGATTTTAACAATTTTATAACCGAAACTGTCTCTTTCAATTAAATTCAATTTTAGATACTTGGAGTGAACCTGGCCTTAGATAATGGGTAAACCACACGAGATTCTATAAGTTGTTCAGTGAACATCCTACTCACAAATTTGTGTAGCATTACCAAAAATACAATACTCTATAGATCTATAGAACGCTTTACGCAATGTGGAGTACACCAATAAGGACGTTACAGAAAATTCTAGAAATTGGGATTGGGAAAGAAGCAGGTATCTCTGCTATACGACCGAAGTTTTAGCCGAAATACTTTTGGGTTGGGAACCTTTCAAAAATGGTTATTATATGAATAGTTTGTGGTTAGGGGAGAGAAAATGGGTCTCTTACAAAAGAAACGGGGTGTCTTTCCGATTACCGGACAATAAAACGCTGCGGGGAGCGGAGATGATCCGAGCAATAACTAACTTATAACCAAACAAAATAAACACCTTTACACAAATTGGGATATGCAGAGAATAAACCAAAGCCAATTATAGGGCTGGAACACTTTATCGATTTCAAGCATTGGGGAAATAAGGACGACGGATGGCTTAAAGATGGCCGATATTCATAATTTCTGTATAAAACAATTGAGGAGTTACTGAAAATATTTCCCGTAAGTTTCATGCCTATTTCTCAATAGAATGTCCCAACTAAGATTTTCTCAGATAGTAGGGTGAATGGTTCAAAGGGATGACAAATTATATTTTTTTAAGTTAAGGTCCTTCCTCATCTTTCATATTTCTACCATAAATTCATTCCACAAATCCTAAAAATCTCGAAAATTTTCAGAAACATATATATGGTCGGTTTTATAGAGTCAACCACAGACCCTTACATCCTCTTAAATATAAACTATTGTCACAGATTTCAATTTATTTGCAATCTTATTTCTTTTCATAAAAATATTAGAAAAACTCCCTTTGGTCGTTGAAATTTCCAATAAATAACCAGCACCAGAATTTAAATCCCTTCCAAGAAATGCAGATTTCCTTCAAACCTTCCATTTGACAAATTAATATCTTGTCACCTTTCTGTGTTCTCGGGTATTTCGTTTAAATACTTTACAATATCCTTTTCACAGATTCATCAGCAATTTCCTCGAAAAACACTTCAAGTAATTTGAAATCAAAATGTCGTTTGTCATTTGATGGCTGAAGAAACAAAACAAACCAAAAGAAAAGAGAAGAAGTGCTAGCCAAGAATGGAGGGACTATTGAAAGATGGTCAAATTGCAATTATTGTTGCCATTGTCAAACCGTCAATACAAACAATTAACTGCGTTTCTTGAATCGACAAAGACATAGATGCTATCAATCCTCCTCTCACCAAAAGTACAGATGTGTGGGGAAGGACAAATTGTGAGGCCAGCTATCATAGGTTTGTTTTATGACAATTACATTGACAAATATTTACAATAGTGTTCGAGGGGAACTATTGTAAAAAACAGCCTAACAAAACAGACCCCATCACTGGAAGCAGATTATAAATTTTGATGGAAAAAAATGGAAAATTTACGACCAATTTATTGAGACTGGTGAATGCCAGTCATGTGCCGGGGGTGGACCAGTCACCATTGTCTGGAAAGCAGCTTGCAACTCCGATACATACATAGGTGCTGTGCGCACACACACACATATATATGTCCTATAAAAGCAACCAATTCAAATTCAATTTGCTCCATTATCCAGCCTATTGTTCGAAAGAAAAACAAAACTTGAATCCAATTCCCTTACAATCTTCTATAAGAAAAACAAAGATCTCGTTGGCTCAGTGTAAGTGTGCGTGAGTGTATTCTTTTATCCTGACATTTTCTCAAAAACAATTGCAAATGTTCTGCAACAACAACAACACCAACAGCAACATGGGTAACCACTGCACTCCAATACAACAATACAACCTATCTCGTTTCCATTGGTTTCCAATAGTGTCTAAAGAAAAGAAAAAGGGCGAACGGTTCTGGGAGACAATGCAAAACGTGAAAACTATTCGTAGAAAAAAAGGGAAGACGAGAAACACCAACAACAATGTGAATTCGGCTCGTTGTCGATGAATAGGATCAGACTTAGCAATAAAATAGGATTGCAATTTACTACAAATGAAACCAATGGGTAAAATAGCAAAATGTCGTTAGCACTCAATGCTCGACTGAATGCCAAGAGAAGGGCCAAACCAAAAAAAAAAAAAAAGAAACGAAAATAATGAAAAGAAGCCAAACCCAAAACAAATGAAAACGAAGCACATGATTTCTACAAAAATCCAGCCAAGAGTTGACATCGACGCTAAGCAGCAGCTGTCATTTAATTGTTAAACTCCTCCACCTTCTTCTTTCGAAACAAGGCTGGGATGTGAGGGTATGGTCGATAGTGTTGTTGTCATCGCTGCAGCAGATATAAGCATTGCTAAGGAAGATTAAATCCCGCTTATGCAATTTCGCACAATGTGAGCCTTTGAGCTGAAGATCATAAGAGCAGAAGTCGAGTGCAGCCGAGCAGACTCCAGCTGAGCATTAACAAGATGCACACGCACACACACATGCATAAGTTAATCCATGATGATGTATTTTGCGAAAACTGCGTTCTGTGGATTGGCAAGGGTATTATTTTGTGTGGGCCTTTAATGGCAGGGCTAAAACAGGCTCATTACAACAATCAATGCGGGCAATAAATACTGCGTTCCTCAAGGAACATTAAGACCATTTTTAAGTTATTTAATTGCCGATGTGGGGAAATAACTGCACTATTCAAGACATAGCCAAAACAATGTTTTCCCCAAAACATTCAAATACTATAGCTAATTTTGATGTTTTCGATCTTGTTGTAGATTTGCTAATTACAAAAATAAGGATGCTTCTAATACGAGAGGTTTGCTAAGCGATAAAAGAACCGTTCTTAATGGCTTCTCCTGTGATATTCTGAATAAAAAGCCCTTCAAAAATATCGAGAATCTATGAAAGACGACACAATTTTCTATAGCAATGCTTCTTGTGGGAAAAAAGGCCCCTCTAAAAAGAGGACTGCTTTTTATACATATTTCGTTTTAGGTGTGCAAATTTTTCCTCAAACACACCAAAGATTAGAGAACAAAAGATTTCGTTGAACAAAAAATCTACTTACGATGTCCTGCTGATCCTCCCTGCATTTTGCGCCCTAATCTGTCTTACTTTGAGTTTATAATCTCTGCAATCTTCTTTAAAATAGAGGAGTTTCGTCAAAATATTTATGCAGGCGTTTGGCGTTATCGGAAAAGATCAAAGTTAAACAAAATGTTGTGGGACAGTTAAACTCAAAAGTGGAATGAATTAAAAGAGGGCATTAAATAACAAAGAAGAGCAATTCATTTTTTATATCTAACTACTTGGAATCATGCTATACAAAATTATTACAATTTCTATGATAATCACCAGTCGGAAAGAAAATTTATGAACCGAAAACAGTTACCGCACCCAGTTGTCAAAATGGGCTTCATGTCGGTCTGAAGTCTTTAAAAAATGTTAAAATGTTAAATTTTGTGCTGTCAGCTCAATGGACGAAAGGCAAATCTATTGCAAATGTTATTCCTTTGAAACCCCTCAAAAAAGAACACAAAGACACTGTGAATCCCGCCATGCGCGTCATATGCATGTGTCCTATCAAAATTGACAATGTAGGCTTACAAAGACACTTTTAGCATTAATATTTGCTATTAAATTTAATAAATTTCTTAAAATGTTGTTGATTGCTATTATAATGTTATTACATTTACTCACACATACACTCGCACTCGCACGCACTCATTTACATCCACAGGCAGGCACGCACACACACATTAATGTGAACACAAATGCACATGCTTTTAGGAACATTAGGCGCTTTAAGCGTTAATGTCTTATGAATTAGTAAAAGGTGTGTATGGTGATTGTGTGCGTAATTCTGTAGGTGGGTATGTGTGCGAAGCACACCTACGATGGTGATTGTCCGTACATACACACATGATACATACAATATAGCTCCACACACACATACACTCACGCCCAACGTTATGCCAGCCATTCGTCCCAGCATGTATTATGCTGGCTTTATTGTGATTATGATTGCTGTATGATTATTATCATTATTGTTATTATAACCAAGCGGGCATGTACCCAGAGGTGGCACACACACACACCACATCAACCAATCCCATCATAGCCCCCCATCCGCTGGAATATAACATTTCAAATGCCTTCCTTTTTCATTCCATTAACTGAATGCAAAGGGGCCTCCAATTTTTTTTGCTTTAATGAAAATAAAAGTAAAGTTTCGTGAATTTTAATTAAATATTCTAATTCCAGTTCACCAAGCAAGCTGAGTATGATTCCTGTCTAGCTCCCCATGGCCATCGACATTATTAGTAGGATGAAGAAAAATGCGCTTGTATGGTTAATGTCCAGTCGTTTTAAAGAATCCGAGATGAGGAAGTTGTGAGTGCGTGCGGTTAATTCAGTCAAATCAATAACCCAGGGCTATTGACTTTTTTGTATTTTTTTTTAATTTGGCCAAATTCCCATCGGCTATACGTGTTTTGGTGAAAATTCCAAGAGTTATTTGTTTAACAAAAAAAAAGAAAAATAATTATTTTATATTTAATACAGGGTAACAGAAATTAATATCATCAATGAATGCAAAATGTCCCAAATATTCGCATTCTGTAACAGAATGAAGGTCCGCAATAAATTCGTTAAAAAATCAGCTAGAGTTCAATAAAAATAATTTCTGAACCATTTCGAGTGAGGAGATCAAGTACGAAAAAATAAAATTTTCATGTAAAATATAAAAAAGAGTGGTAAAGAACTAGTTATTTCGAAAGGGAGGGGGTTTCATCAATTTTTTTCGGGAGAATTGTAGCCAAAGCGGATACTCCCTTCGAGCCATTTCGAGCAACGTGTGACATTTTCTATCACAGAGAAAACAATTAAGATATTACCACTAAATTAAATCTTACATTTATGTGTATGGCTAAAATATGAACAGAAATTAGCTAAAACTGAGATTCAATTTTAATACACCATCACCATCATACACAGGGTAATAGTGAATAACACGTGCAAATGATGTAATTGACAATGTACGTATGTGTAAACACAAAATACTATATGCATGTGCAAGTGTGATCATCATCATCGTCAACATCATTCGACACATTTTTCACCATCAGATTAATTTTAATGTGTAACAAATGTAAGAGAAGTGTAAATTTGTCGATAAAAGGGGTGAAAATGACATTCAAACAGCTATGGGTCCTTTGCCATTTTTGATAGGTGAAAATGCCGTTCAATTCTAGCAAAAAGACTATGAAACAAAAACCTTCACTATGATGTTACTAGGATTGGATTTTACAGTCATGGCCGCTGCCAACGCCTATCCAGCGTAGCTGTCTGTCAGGTGGATTCAGTTCAAACCTCAGTGTGAATGGAGAATAGCTTTGATTTCCAACCAAAGAAAAATATAGGCAGACGCAATGAATACCACGTCTGGCATTGTTTAACAGCATCAATTCATTAACCTTCTGCATGCCTCATCGTGCGAATACGATTGCGAGTGTCTGAGCTCCTAGCAACCGGCGAGACATTTGCGTAAAATTGTAATTAAATTTCACAATGCTCTTCTAAAGTTTTCTTCTCTGCCAGAAGTTCGTGGTTGCCTCTATAAATTGGAAGAATTGCCTAGTGGAGGCATTAGCGCGAATATCAATGCCGCTTTCTGTGAGTAAAAATCAAGGTAAATGACTGCGATTATCACACAATGAGGGTAAGTATGAATGAAAAACCGCCACACCACACACTTAAGTATTCATGCGTTGAAGGAGCGAGCACATCTTCTAAAATTCGGTGTAATTTAACTAAATATTTTAATACTTTGGCACAGCTTAACATCCGGTTTTAGTGAAACTGATTTAACAAAACCCTAGACAACTTCCCTATCCCCACCACCTCGCTTAGGTAAATAGTATAGGGCATGAGTGTTTTTCAAAAAGCGAATATTATGTACATGGCTTTCAATGTTCTGTTTCAAATCATTGCCAACAAAACGAAAGAAGATGTCTGCATCTATATCCGAGACTGATGGATAGAGATGGGTTGCGCTGTTGTTCTGTGTGGTGCGCAGATATCTTGTAGGAGAATAAATTCAGCAGATAGGTATGGTGAGTGTCAAAGTAACAAAAACAAATCATGTTTTAATTTGGTTTCAAATTGCACAACGAATTTCCATTTTCACTCAAATATTTTTACAAGAGTGCTGTGTAGACTTGTAGATGAATAGGAAAATAACAAACTTTTCATGCCCTCCACAATGAATATATTACAGGTAATACACCTTAAAATTTCTAAAACATTGAAATATGGAGTGATATATGGGTCTATAATCAACATTTTTGAAAACTCCAAATTAGATGTAAACACGAAAATTACAAGTAATTCTGAGGGCCATTAGGTGAACACCTGACAATATCTTAAATATTAATGCATAAAGGCCTTATTGAGCAACACTATGTGTTAGGGGAATTTTTAGTTTGACTTGGTAAAATAAAAATAAAAATTTGATATATTTATCTTCTTGCCGAGCTCAATAATGATGCGAAATTGTTGGAGTTTACCGTAACTCAAAATAGAAGCCTATCGAAAATTTTTAAGGGAGTGAAATGGAACGAAAACTGAATTTTACTTGTTTTTGTGGTCACTCAAGAGGTTACAAATATAGACCAGTCAACGAGGAGTTCTATATAGGGTTAGGGTTTACAGTAGAGCAAAAACCTTTTTTTTGGTGGTCATCAACTGATCATATCATTGTTGTTAAAAATTCACAAACACAAGTAAACGAAAATGGCACTTCTGGCCTTCTTTTTGATACAACATAGTCAGATATCGGCGATATAGCAAAATATATACAAGAATCTAAATTTTAAATTTCTTCTTGGAATTTCCAATAGCCCGAGAGAGGGTATAAATATGAAAACCAATAGAGGATAGAATCAATGAGAAATTCCGATATCTCCCTAACAATTTAAAAATTACAGAACAAACTTCTATATATCTAATGCAATTTTAGGAAGTCCAATTATGTATTCCAACATTTTGAGGAATTCGTTTATTCCAGCCAAAACAACTGTACCTCAGATGCTAGTGTTGTTGGGTATCACATGTTCGGCCCGAACGACTTTTCTTTTGAAATGCATTTACCCATTTATAGAGAATTCCGAATATATCTTGGTATGACCTGATCGATTTCAAGTGCAACTTGTTTCTCTTAAATCTCAGATTGCTATTCCCCTCATTTTTGCGCTTTGTTGCCCCCTTGTATGGAAAAGTAGACCAAGCATCCTTATAACTCGCACTATAAAACAGTGTTAAAAGTGTAGCGAAACTACAATGTTGTGTAGTGGTATGATGTCAACATGCATCTGCAAAACAGGACACGAAGAACAAGTACAATATTGGCTGTACAGATGCGGGCTTAGCTTCTACAGCAACACAACACGTGACTACGACCAAACTACAATTCGCAGCGTCAGTCTCGTTCAAAATTAATTCAGTATGACCGCAGTCAGTGTTCGCCTGACTCTGCAATCTTCAATTTGAGAACTAAGTATTTGCCATTTGAAGTGATGAAAGTTCCTTACAGTACTTTCGTTTTCCTCGCATTTGCTACGGCTTGGCTGCTGTACTCAAGAAATGCGCTCAAATTGAAAATTTAAATGAAATTTAATTTATTTTTAACACAACAAGCGTCACCAAGTACAAATCCGGTTTTCGCCGAGCCTTATTATTTATGCAACACAGAACCTCTGTTAGCCTTGTGCACGTAGCCGGTGCCGCCATGTCAGCCTGAGGCGGCATCCCAGAAGCTGCCACCTGGGTAGGTGGGGCGAGTTTCATTACAAATTATTCTCGCACAAAAGGCCAGAGTCCTACATTTTTAGCTGGGAAACCAAAAAATAAACAAAAAAGGGAAAATCATTGCGAGGTCATAAAAAACAACAAGACACCATGTGGAATATCTCAAAAAAAAAAAAAATGAAATTATCATTCAGGACCACCACATACGAGCTCATAGAAAAGAATCATTCATTTTTCACTCATCATTTTTTCCTTTTTCTTTCTTTGTGCCTCTCATAAAGAAGACGAGTCGCAGCGGTAACCTGAAACTTGAATAATTGAAGTCATGGCAAGGAATTTATGTGAGTAGCCTTAACGCCTTAAGGCTAATTTTTCACAGAGATGGAAGGCGTAACGGCTACACTTTCCATGTGTCTGCCTGCTCTCATCTCCTCTCTGATGTCTTGAAAGAACCGCAGCAATGACAAAGGCCCAAAGACTTGTACAATTATAAATTTAGATTCCAAAACAAATGTTACGTAACCAATTTGAATTTATTTCTTTTGGTTTCGATTTTGAACAACGCCTTCCTTCCACAATTGTTTGTCGAACAATTTGGAATGTTGTTGCCCAAAACATAATTACCGAAACGTAGACATCTCTGTGGCATGGCTGCTGCTGTTGTGCCGGGCAAAATTTTGAGAAAAACACAAATTTTAAAAGTGGAAAACCGATTTTCTATGCCCGGCTATGTTCTGCTATCAATTTTCATCCTATCTGTTTTGAACTTTCTTTGCAGTTTCAGTGTCTCGTTACCATTCGATTTCTTGTCTGTAGACTTTGTCTTCTGTTTTTTTTTTTTTTTTTTTCTCTAGCGTTTGTGGTAAAGCAATGGCCAAGTGCAGGAAAGATTTATCAAAAATCATTTCGTGCTTATTATCCTTCCAGTCTTGACTTTTGAATTCTTGTTCCGTCTGTTTGTTGCCACTGCTCATATATAGAGAATTTTGGCACTGTTTGCGGCTTCAGTTTCTCAATTTCACTACAATTTGACTTGTTCCAGTTATGGTTTCTGGTGCTGGTGCTGGTGCTGATGTGTGTTCGTTTTTTTTTTTTTTTTTTTTTTGTATTCCCGAACAGCTGCTGGCTATAAGAAAGGAAATAAATATAATTTTCTATATTTTACTATGAATGCTGCAAGACCTCAGATATGCCCAAGATACAACGTCAAATCGTTTAAGAAATCATGCAAGTAGGCCCCATGAAAAGGGGCCCCTTACATTTAATATTACCGTTCATATCGAAAAATACGTAATATTAAACTACACATGCAGTCAAATGTTTTCAGCTTAAAGTTATATAAGATAGCTCTATGTTTACATTCAGCGAGTAATTGAATCAATTAGGTGGAAGTATCGGATTAATTTCCTATAATACATTTTGGAAAAAAGGCCCCTATCTAATTCCACTTTTTCACCAATAGTTTTAAAGTCACATTCATACCACATTACCCAAAGATGTGGTTATGAGTTCAAAGCTTCACATAGAACCATTGCTACAACACTGTCATCCCCGTTGCCCCTCCTTTCCATTTTTCCTCTCTTGTTTTCACATTTTGCCCCACAATTTCTTGGCTAGACCCTGTTGCTCGTGGGAATGCGGCTTTTGTGAATAATTGAGCATTTCGTTATGAGGAACATTACATTTTATTTATTTTTATTTCAATTTCTGATTTGAGGCTCTCCTCCTTTGGTTCAGTGCATCGCTTTTAGTCAAGCATACGACGGAATAAGAACATAGCATATTACGCTTAATGTGGGGATTACTTTGGCTGCAGTTATGGACCAGAAAATCATTGGAGATAATCTGTTCCCACTGAAATGAAATGGTTATTACACCATAATGTGGTTGCTATCAAGTGGAGCAACCGACCAAAGAGAGTCTGATATTTAGTCGGCTGTGTTTCATGGATCATAGATTTTTTAGAACTCAAGGTAAATTGTACCTTGAAATTATGGGTGGCCGATTTCTCATCAATCGCCTCTTCCGTTTTCCTTTTGTTTTTGGAAATGAAATTTGAATGTTGTTTATTTATCTTGAGGTCTATGTTACAAAACCATTTCCTTATTTTCTTTATTCACATTTTCTTCAAATGAAATCATAACAAATCCTTGTTTTCCCAAGGCATTTAGGGGGCCACCTAAATATTGTCAATGAAAACAAACGGCTAAATCTAAAGCAAACAACTATGCCAAACACTTAATAATAAATCGTAACCTTTACTTGTGAAACTGATACTTTCCACAAGAGAGGCAGACCCAACCCAACACTCCCCCTAACCTTCTACGAGTCATGTGTTGTTGCTGTCTTATTTTCATTCCTTGGAAATTCGAAGCCAAAAACATCACAAATTTCACAGCAATAAAAATAAAACAGAAGAGGAGACAAAAAATCAAATGAACCAAACCGAATTATAACGAAGAAGAAGAACAAAATAAAATATCCTTTTTATCCTTGAGTTGCTAACGAGCTCAAGAGCACTACTAAGCGCTCTCTTATATGCATATTAAGGAATACTTGAGTCGCAAGGATTTCCTTTTACGAGGAAAACAACTTAACAGCATGCCGTGGAGTGGTGTTGCTACAGGATTCAATCCGAACGAAAAAGGAAAATTGACACTTGTGAATTCAAAACCGGAGACCTTGCTTGTTAAACAAAATTACCGTTGCCTGAAACATATATCATTGTCATGCCCACACGCTTACCCAACACATGGCCAAGATGCAGATCAGGTTACACATGGTCCTTATTGCATCATAATGAGATGTCCAAACTGCATTCGAATCGCTTCCAATCAAAGAACAAGCAACACGTAACGCTTGTTGCGTAAAAAGAATTATATTTTTAGGAATTTATCAGAAAGAGTGATTATCAGAATCCCTTGTTTTCCACATAACAAGATTTATAAACGCATTAAAAGCGTAGAAATAAATTAAATTAGAATGTGGTTGGCACAGTGGGCCGAAGTGGTGGATAAAAGCTGTTAAAAAAGAAAAATATAAAATTGTATTAAGGATATAGATACAAATAAGGTTAAATGAGAAAGAATTTAGATACAATTCCATACTAACAGGCTTGAGAGACCCATGAGCGATTTTTTGGATCTGAACGTTGATATGATAAATGTTTATTTCAGAAAAGAAAATATTATTTGATATTAAAAACAAAACACAACTCCCGGCGCTTCGAATTGCAATAACAGAAATTTTAAATGTATCAATATATTTCAGTCCATCGGGTTTTCAAAACCCAAAGTTCTTTAAAAGTTACCAAAGAATACGAACCCAGCCCTCAGTCCTCTCTGTTGTCCAACGTAGCTGTCATGAGAGATCCAACAAACTGTTATTCGGTAATTAAACATTTATTGTATGAACTTGAATTGCGAACAATATTCCATAGTCTTACCTCAAGAAAATCGGTTGAAAGTAAGAAAGACCGAGGATCAATTCATATCCAGGGCAGCTTACAAATATTCCTGGAGAAAATTGGCAATTAGTTCATTTATTAAGAAAAATATTAAAAATATCCGAGTATAATAGACTTGTATGCAATATTTGGAGGGTCCTCATAATTCGTAGCCCGAATTAAAAATGGAATAAATCCAAGTCCTCTGACTGGGAATATACATCGAATATACGGTTCTGACTGAGAGTTTATTCTTCGTAAGACTGCTTCAGAGCCGATAATCTATTCAATAATAGCTCCAATATTTCCCAACATTCGTTTCACTGTCCTATGACGAAACCCAGCTTTTATCTAATTCAATACCCACCGATAATTGCCACGACAAGCTACGAGACAAACCTTAGAGCGGATGTTTTGTTTTGGATCATGTCAATATTGTGTATTCAAGCCATTATTTAAAATACTTTAAATAGCCGACCCAAAACAAATTTATGGCCAAGAAACAGAACTGTAACATGAATAACTAATGAAGTGCAGTGTTACGAATCAAATGAAAGGGCGCGGCATTATTTATCTGCCCTTAACTTCGAACCACAGAACAAAAGCCAAAAGAACATCGGCCGTTTGCATTCGATCGACCATTTTAAGAACATGTGTAGAGAATTTAAACTGATGTGTAACTAATTTCTGAAATAGTAGACGAAAATGCATTAAATTTTCACTAAAACGTTCCATTCATTGGCATTTTGTTACCAAAACCAAAAAATTCACTGTTCGATACATTTGTTTGTACTCCAACCTACA